>NW_005362626.1:3152010-3157430 GCF_000412655.1 Myotis brandtii | reverse complement strand
CTCCCGGCCCCCCCCTCAACTCTCTGGGCTCCCCCCCCTCAACTCTCCGGGCTCCCCCTCATCTCTCTGGGCTCCCCCTCATCTCTCCGGGCTTCCCTTCATCTCTCTGGGCTTCCCTTCATCTCTCTGGGCTCCCCATCATCTCTCCGGGCTTCCCTTCATCTCTCTGGGCTTCCCCTCATCTCTCATCACTTGCCTACATACACCCCACCTTCTCGAAACATATAATTTCCTGGAGTTTCAAACCTATCAAGTCTCACCTGCCTCTTGTCCTGACACCTGCCCAGAATGCCCTTCCTCCTTTCCATCTTTCACTCTGCCTGGCCTCCTAGCTTTGAAGACTTAGTTCAGGCATCACTTCAACAAAGATTCCTGAACACCTTCCCAAAAAGTTCTTTGTGAAAGTACTTTTATTCCTGGTCACTCCAACAAGGAGCGACCAATCATGTAACATGCTACTAATATAGCAAGTGAGATTAGGACCAAGACCCCTGACCATAGGATTTAACAACATTGGTGACCCTTGTCAAGGACACTTTTGGTGATTTTGGGGAAATGTCTCACTCAGACCAAATGTCTCTTCCTTAACCAATCTGGTCTTCAGTTTCATCAAATGTAAACTCAGGCCTTTAAGTATTTGGGCTAGAATTAAATGGGAGAAAAATATTAAACTACCCATTTTAGTTCCTGATACATAGTTGAAATGTATCAATAATGTTAATTTCTTATTTGCTCTAGAGTCTTTTACTTAATTACTTTCAAACAGCATGAAGCAATAGCACATGGAATCCCAATTCTATACCCATCTCTAAAATTTGATAAACTTACCTGACATTAACATGTTACATAATGAATGGACTAAAGCATGAGTTCTTATCAGGACAGTGTAAGACATGTTTACACAGATAACTACATGCTAATATCAACAATAACAGCACCAAAATTTCTCAATAGAAATTTGAAAAAACCTTGACTTTTGGTTAAGTCTGTACAGTACCTACCCTGAGTGGAAAATTTAAAGGCCGGCGATAAGGCTGAAAGCCAACAGGCCCTCCCTGCTGGAGTATGGCTTGGTGGGCTGCATGCAGGCCTTCACCCACCACAGGAATAGCGTTGTTATTTCGAGCATGCTGGTTATTGTTAACTTGTTGGTTTGCACTGTTCTCATTTTCTTCCTGGTCTCCCAATAAATAGGAATGAAGATCCCTATGGAAAAATTACATCAGTAACAATTCTCACTTCAGGATCAGAGTAAATAGCAGACACGAGAATTACTTTCTTAATACTAATTATTATCTAGGGTAGAAAATGTACAAGCAGAATCTGTACACAGTACTATCACCTCAATTTGGTCTAAATGTTGGTGCCCACTTTAAATTAAACCTTTCCAAATTTCATGTTAATTAGTATACAGAATATCCCATAAATTAAATTTATTTTGTTTTCTTCAGCCAGTATCTGAGAAGAAATCATAACTGGAAAAAAAATAAAAGTACAATACACAAGATACTCTATGTGAACATCTTAAGGAACAACTTCTTTTCCTCTCTATAGATGGCTACTGTCTATGCCACGACATGTATTCTCAACTAAAACCTCCAATCCAGATTATTTAAGGCAAAAATGAGTTAGGAGGAGGCAGCTCAGGGCAAAGCACAGGGCAGTTAGAAAAAGATAAATGATCACATACAGCCAAATACATATGCCACATTAAGGTATCAACAGAATGCCATATATTTTCTGGAAAAAAAAATGATTTCAATCACAAAGATTCAACTTTTAAATGAGTACATAACATATAAAGCTTTAAAAAAATAAATGCAACAATGCTGACTAAATAAATGACCAAAAACCTAAATCTGAGAAGAGCTCATATCAGGTTAAGACTTTTAAAATAAGGGTATGTTGATTTGTTTTTAATGCACTAAAAAAATTTTTTTTTTTACCCTGTGTATGAAATGAACCTGGGCCAGCAGCAAACTTCTGTAAGAGAATAAGAATATGCATACATGCTCCATAAAATAATGCACAATGATTAAAATTTTTTTGTCATTAAAAATTTTTAGAAGTATTATATATACCTGCAGATATCACTAAATTATCTCTTTTTAAAACTAATTTTTCCTGAGTGAGACATGAAACGTACTTTTTAAGAAAGGTCATTAATCGATATATAATATGCCTACGAGTCATCTGCCTGTACTTACAGCAAGTATCCAGCAGTAACGGTCCATGCTCGCACAAGCCCCTTCAGCCACTGCCGTGTGTGTCCCTGTTCAAGTAACGCTGGCAAGACAACCTGAAGCAGAAGCAGCTCAAGGGACAGTTCACTCACCGGAGCATCACTAAGGTAATTACAAAGAGCCATAATCATAATGTGAGCTCTATTTTCCATTATAACTATATCATATTAAACATTTAAAGAGATGACAGTAGAACTCCTTAAAGAGTTGAATGAACCCACTCTAGTCTTTATCGCCTCTCCTCCATTCTTTCTCGAGGCCAGCAAGGCTTCCCCTCAAACTCCACAAAACTTCCTTACAAATGTTACCAATGACCTTCGTGTGGTTAAATCTGACGGTGAGGTCTTAGTCCTCACCTCACATGTTATATTAATAGCAGATTATATGACTGACCACTCATTACTCAACACAAAATTCCTTACAATATGTTTTTATTGATTTTTTTTGAGAGGGGGGGGGAAGGGAGAAGGAGAGAGAAAAACATTGATGTGAGAAACATTGATCAGCTGCCTCCTGCATGCCCCCTACTGGGGATTGAGTATGCATCCTGGGTACAAGCCCTGACTTCAGTATCACATGCCCTGACCTTAGTACTGAATGGGTGCATAGGACTAGCTCAACCAACTGAGCCATACCAGCCAGGGCTGAACACACCTTCTTGAATGCCTTGGCTCCCCTACATCATCCCGACCAGGATATTGTCATGTAGATTATAGAGGAAGGGAGGAGTGGTGTTAAGAATCCTATTAATAAAAGCCTAATATGCTGTGTCCAACCATTCGTTCGACCGTTCAACCAGTCACTATAACACACACTGACCACCAGAGGCAGACGCTCCAACTGGTAGGTTAGCTTGCCGGTGGGGTCTGGCTGATTGGGACTGGGCCGGACACGCCCTGGAGCCCTCTCTCAGTCCCCGCAACCGGCCCAATCGGGACTAGGGAGACAGGCCAGACATGCCCTGGAGCCAATCTCCCGCGGTCCCTCCCCGGACTCTAAAATATTTCCTCTAATTAATTTCCTTTCAATGTGCATGAATTCATGCACCGGGCCTCTAGTGGATTATAAATGGAGAACAAGAGGAAGGTCTAAACTAAAGTAGTAAGTGGTAAATAGAGTTGGAATAGATAAGATCTTAAAGAATTAGAAATGACAAGATTTAAAGGGTAATTAAAAGCAAAACTGAGAAAGAAATAAAATTTGCCAGGCAGATTTCTGCTTTAGGTGACTGAAGGGGTAATGTAAACAATGTAGGAGGAATGAGAGACTAGGTTTCCAGGTGACTTCAGTTTATAAATTGAAGATTTTCCATCTATAAGCTTTACATCCTATTTTTAATCCATAATTAAATGTGCAACTATGGCTACATTCCTTATGAAATGCTTTTCATACAAAGATAATGCTACTAACCCACTCTCCTTAGATATGGCAAACATTTAAATGCTGAACAAAGGCAAACTCCATATGCAGAAAAATGGCTCTTTGTAATTACCTTAGTAATGCTCCGGTAAGAAATATATGTTTTAAATGTATGTATTCTTAATATCAAATCCCCAACAGAGCTAAATTAGAAAAGCTTCTGAATTTCAAAAACTTACCTGTAGAGCATGACATTGTATGGCAGAAAATTAGGCAGCAGACTCTTAATTATACGTATAGGAAGCCAAAGCATCAGAAGGACAATGGAGCCAAAGACAATCTGCAGTAAGAAAAAGGGCATGACACCATTTAAAACCACTCCCGTGAGACACAGGCTGACTTCTGAACATATTCAACCAATATGCAGCCCAAGTCTATACCACCCAGGGCCCGGAGTGTTCTCACTCAACACACTATACTTAGATCATTCTATATAAAGAATGCATTCCTGAGATGGCTATTCCTCTTCTCTCTCTAGGACACAAGGACTCAAACAGGAGCCACAAAGGATAATCACTGCATGGTATGTAAGGAGAGCTGGAACCTGACAATGAAGGATTGGAATAATAAATCACCTGTAATCATTATAAGACATGACCCATATTAATGGCTACAAAAGTTTCCAAAGAGCACAATATTACTATTAGAATTTTATTTTGGAAAAATTTAGATTTAACTAGGTAATTTCCTCTTCTAGGTGGGGAAGAAACTATGAGATCCTCTGTTAAGAGTTTAATTTAGAAGCTATAAACAAGTCTCCATTGATTTAATGCAAATTAATTGTAATTCAGAAACTCATAATTTGGCAATCAACTATACTGCTAAAGTAATAGAAGGCATTTTTGTTTTAGTAGACATGTTATTTACTTTGTCAAAGTAACCAATAAAACTCCTACTTAACAACTAAGTTCCACAGGCTTAAACGTAAGTTACTCAATCTACTGTACCAGTACCCCTGACCAAAAATCTAAAGGGTAGTACACCTTACTTCAAAAACAATATAAAGGTATACTTACCACTGACAAAATAAATCTTCGGAGATGCCTATAAATGGGCAAATGGATCATTTCTTGTACTGGATTAAAATCTGGATCGTTCAAATTCCTTAGAAACCACAAGACACCAGGTCGAAGTACCTACAAATACATTTTAAATGCTATAAATACTTACTAATGTCTTTAGGGCTCTGCATATGAGCTAAAACATTAACAGAAAAATAAGTTTGTGAAAAAAATGGGCCCCAGAAAATTCATATATGGCTTTCCTGGGAAAATAAGTTCCTAAATCAGAATCTTTATGAAAACTATCCTGTGACTGATATCCTTTGATGCTTTTAATCAATTAATGATAAATAAATGTATTAATGGACAGTTTGTCATATCTAGATCTCTTAAATGAGAAATATTGTTTTGAAAATTGTTGGTCCTGGTTAAGTAAGTAGCTCAGTTGGTTAGAACGTCGCCCCAATACACCAAGTTTCAGGTTCAATCCCCGGTCAGGGCACATATAAGAATCAACCAATGAATGCATAAATAAGTGGAACAATAAATTGATGTTTCTCTCTATCCCTCTCTCTCAAATGAAATTTTTTTTAAAATGAAAATTGTCACTATATTGTATCATCTGGTGAAAGAATTAGGTTGTGCCCTAACCAGTTTGGCTCAGTGGATAGAGCGTCGGCCTGCAGAGTGAAGGGTCCCAGGTTCGATTCCAGTCAAGGGCATATACCTTGGCTGCGGGCACATCCCCAGTAGGGGG
>NW_005362626.1:3146304-3151769 GCF_000412655.1 Myotis brandtii | reverse complement strand
GAGGCAGCTGATCAATGTTTCTCTCTCATCGATGTTTCTAACTCTCTATCCCTCTCCCTTCCTCTCTGTAAAAAAATCAATAAAATATATTTTTTTTTAAAAAGAAAGAATTAGGTTGTAATTTATAAATGTCCTAAGTAGAAGATCTAATTTCAGTCTTACCCTTCCTGAGAAGAATTTATTGAACTTAACACTATATGACTCAGGAGAACATGTTGGCCTCCAAGCCTCTCCCTAACTCCTCAAAACACTCAAACAGCAAAGTACAAGAATAGCATTAAGCCTCTGTGCTTTTGGATTCCATTAAAACTGGATTAGTTGGCCTGGTCCTTCAGTGGTGCACATCTCCATCACCGGACTAAGCTGACTTGTTCAACGATTGTATTCCTTCCCAGGATGCAAAATCAAGGAGAATGGGGATCATGTCTTTGTTTCTCACTTATTAATACACCAGCAAATAGCAAACTAACACAGAGTGATTATGCAGTAATACTGAGGGAAAGGATGCAGTGGCAAGTACATGTATCTGTTTTATACTTCCTATTGCACCAGAATGATGGAGCATAAGATGTATACTAATCAAATACTGACCCCACTGCCATTGTCTTCAAATTGTAAAGACTATATTCCAAAAATAGGATTAGTAAGGTACCCATTTGGCAAGTGAACTGGAATAATAAAGGACCCTCACTCTAATTCTACACTTAAGGTGCCTACTTCAAGACCATAACCTTTAGGTATTTCCAGCATTACATTTCCTTGAATGAAGTCCAAGATAGGCACAGATCATATAAAAATCCAAGGATTTGTATTAGAGGATGGCTACATGTAAAATAAGTGCTCTTATTTAATTTTTTTCCCCTCAGTCTACTTACCTTTCACACTCAAAACTAATTATAGACAGAAATACTAAAACATCAATTTTTAAAGCAAATGACTGAAAACAGTCTAAAGCAATTACAATCAGTTTCTTCCTTTTATATTAAAATAGAGAAAATTATTTAGTTAGGAAATCATAATAACCTTTGAGGCACAACTGTGGTTAAACAAAAGTCCTTTTCATGGATATATAGCATCAGCACCTCCCTGTAGAACTTACCTCTCTCAGTAAAAGAATGAAGGAAGCAAAGTAGAACACGTATACCATTCCCACTAGCCAGTGCAGAAACATGGTAGTGCCTGGAGCTGATTGAAAGCTCAGTTCTCGATCTTTCAGAGTAGCATCAAACATTTCCTAAATCAAAAGAGAACAGGTAAGTAAGAGTTGTAGCACCTACATTTGCCAAATTAGTATCTCCATCTTCTAGGAAGTGAATAAAAATCACTATGCATATAGGTTATGATGTTCCAGGACTATAGTTCTCTTAATACCATTTCATGGTGTCATAGAAATATAAATGATATAAGGTTAAATACTATTTCAAAGATGTATGACACTTTAAATTTTTAAATATAAGCAGCAAGACTAATAAATCAATTAGTAAGTAAAAAGAACCATTTTAGGTTAACATAAAACCTTCTTTTCTTGGTTATATTCATTCATGACAAATTTTAATAGAAAAGTATGAGAGAAAATGTTATCTCAGAATCAAAGGTAGCTTTTCCACATGTAATATAAAATATTTTTGAAAAGTAAAAAACTGATTATCACTGACAGCCATTAAAGATTGTAATAAACACCCGGCTGGTATGGCTTAGTGGTTGACCCATGAACCAGGAGGTCATGGTTCGATTCCCAGTGGTCAGGGCATATGCCCAAATTGCAAGCTCAATCCCCAGTAGGCAGTGTGCAGGAGGCAGCCAATCAATGATGTTCCTCTCTCATCGATGTTTCTATCTTTCTATCCCTCTCCCTTCCTCTCTCTAAAAATTAAAAAATATAAATATTTTAAGAAGAGATTATAATAAAAAATGAGCATCTTAGTTAACACAAATGGTTTTAGGGTTGAACTTATGAAATGGTAGTAACAAAGACCATCTTCTCAGATAGCTTTTTTTATGCACATAATGTCTTGGCATTATCATAAAATTTAGAAGAGTAAAGCCACTAAGAAAATTCTTCACTGATTATTAGAAAGGTTCCAATCAAAATACTCTGACATCAGAAATCTGCATGAAGCCTCAAAAAAATCAGGAAAAATTAGCAACATTAAGACTCCACAGTGATATATTCTCAGAAAAAGATAAGCAAATTATTATCAAATACTGACTTTCCTTTAAAATAAACCTATTCTAAAGATGTCTTTTCTGAAGCCTTCAAATTATTAGGTTGTATGATAATGAATAATAAACTCACCAGGGAACAGATATCCAGCCACCAGCCACAAATGAGAGGGAATACTCCAATTTCTACCACCACTAGCAAAGAGACCTTAAGCAAAAATAAATGTCATCAATATCACCCAAACGGGGAGAAATCATTTCCACTTTTAATTTATAACAAGAATTACCTTAACAACAATATAGCAGACTCCCAGCAAACGACGAGACCTATGAAATTTAACAAGAGTTGCCAAGCCCTATAGCATCTAGTCAAGGAAAAACTGAGCATTTCAAGGTGCAATAAAACTCATAATAATTTAGGCAACACTTAATATTATTTGGCAGACGAATTTATTTCACATTTTGTCTGCCCTTATCCTCAATACAAATGCCTACAACTTTTACTAAGAGGACAAGGGGAGAGAAATAGCTTTGTCAGTAACAGGAACATCTCTTTGGTATGAATATATTAAACACCCAAGTTGGTTCATTAAAGGATACATGACAAACTATCAGTGTTATTGCTAAAAGTATATACCCAACTATGGTTGTGATTAGGCCTTCAAAATGAGATGCTTGGACCTAGAAATAAGAAAAAAATAAATAAACTTTAATTGTACCACATGGCCTCCACCCCAGTTTAACAATGTATTAAACAATTGAAATAGACTGTAAGTGAACTGGAAATAGGCAATTTACAACTAGAAAACCATAAAATCCCCTTTGGATGACATCTTTAAACCAGATTCTCCCACTGAATGTTATATATTATGAAAGGATGAGGAAAAATCAAAGAGTAACTTTATTCCAGCAGACAAAATAGAGTGAATTAAATTTTACAAAAATAAGGGAAAAGTTGTAATGCAATAGTCTGCACTCTACTCCATTCTGAAGTAGACTTGCTAAAGGCTGAGCACAAGCTGTCCACCTGTCCAGTGCATCCCAGGCACCTCATTTCCTACCACTAGAAGTGACTGCACTCCAAATCTGTCTCATTCTCAACATACAGAACAAGAGTTTTAAATAATGACAAATATTGCCCATTATTTTTATTGCTGAGTTCCAGATAGCAAGTGGTGATAGTTTGGAAAGTCAAAATTTATCAAAGAATTTATCCTAACTTTTCAAGTTCTTACATTCAACTATTGAAAATTTGGAGAGCTGTATCAAATATTGAAACACATCTCTGACAGATCTCAGAGGGGAGGGGGGTGGGAGGACAGGGAAGAGATAAACCAGAGAACTTATATGCATATATGCATAGCCCATGGACACAGACAATAGTGTGGTGAAGATCTGGAGTGGGATGGGAGCTGGGTGGGGGAGAAATGGGGGAAAATATGGGATATCTGTAATACTTTCAACAATAAAAATAAACTTAAAACAAACAAACAAGCAAACACATCTCTTTGGCCTTTCAGAACCCTTCAAAATGTGCTCTCTCAGGATTCACATACACAAACTGAACAGAGTATCCAGATCTGTCAGCTCTTCCTTAAAAAAACTAAATCTTTCTGCCCCCCAAAACAGTAGTAGCTGTCCATCCAAATGTATCTGTCCTCTGACAATGATAAAATGTCAAAACTAAAGCAAATTCTTTAAAAAACTCTACAGCACACCATTCCAAGATCGACTAACCATTTTTTAATCGATTGACATATTGTTACTTTTCTAAATGCACCAGGGGGCATCTGGTGAAAAGGAAGAAAAGGGTACAAGGTTCATTAAAACGAATCATAAATCAGCCTGCAAAAACATTTTCCCATAGTATGCCACTGGCCCACCCAACAGGAGGGAACACAGTGCATCATGGGATTTCAGAGCATATCTTCTTAGCTGGCAAGATAACCTACTGTATCTTACACCACTATCAGTTTTAAAAGAAAAGAACAAGCTGGTGTTGGATAACTATTCTTTTGTATAAGGCAGATTGAGAAATGAAGTAACTCTACAACATTACTAATTACTCAACAAATATCAAATTTAGGGGGAAGATCAATAAAAGTAAGTTTGTAAAAGTATTATACTCACATGTTCTTCAAATCCCAAACCAACAAGGGAGAAATGACCAATGTGGTAAGGGCAAAATGCTAAAAGGGAAGAAAAAACTCAATGAAAACGTCAAATTAAAACAATGAGCACTCCTAGTACCATCTCCCAATGAAAGGAACCAGGGATTTTTAAAGTAATGGAACATACCAGAACTGAGGCCAAAAATGTATTTCTTGGGACATTCTCTGTAACCAGACAACAACAAAGTAATCAAGGTCTAATAGACTAATGGCAAAAGGACCTGAGAACCATTGTGAAGAGGGTCTCATGGGCCAATGAAAAGATATGAGTACCACCTTGGCAGGTTTGACTCAGTGCATATAGAGCGTCAGCCTGCAGACCTAAAAGTCCCGGGTACGATTCCAGTCAAGGGCACGTACCTCGGTTGCAGGCTCCTCCCTGGCCCTGGCCCAGGCCCAGGGGCTGCGTGCAGGAGGCAACCAATTGATATGTTTCTCTCACATCAATATTTCTCTCTGTCTTTACCTCTCTCTTCCACTCTCTCTAAAATCAATGGAAAAATATCCTTGAGTGATGATTAAAAATAAATTAATAATAAATTCTGACCTCCAAAACTGTACAGAATAAATTTCTAAAAAAAGGGAAAATATGAGCATCAAAAAGAATAATGACCCAAACTGGTGGAAACACACTGAATATATACAAATCCATGAGTTCATTATACTCAAAAAGTGGTAGGCCAAAATCAAAAATAAAAGGAAAAAAAGCAACATCACAGAAAACACTTTTATCACCAATGGAAATAGTGGGCTCACCAATTCCTTACCCTGAAAACGGATAAAGGAAAAGACCTGCACATCTGTCCTGACGCTTCTGAACTAACAAGTTCAGGTTAACTAAAGAGTTCTAGCTGACAATAAGTTCTTCTTTATAGAAAATCCAGCCAATAAATGTAAAAAATGACAATTTGAAAAGAATCATTTTGTAATGACTAATAAATTATTTCAGGCAAGTATCATCAAGGGATAATGAAATCATTAGGTGAAATGCTGATGAAATGCTAGATATTTGTATGATACTAAAATACCACACCCCTCAAGATGCTATCATCTGAACAAATTGGAAAGGTGGAGAACCAGACACCATCCATTTTCTGTTATGTTGTACTACAGGCCCGGTGTATGAAATTC
>NW_005362626.1:3112349-3146128 GCF_000412655.1 Myotis brandtii | reverse complement strand
CCTCAGCCCAGCCTGCACCCTCTCCAATCTGGGACCCCTCAGGGGATGTCCTACTGCTGGTTTAGGGATAAGGCCTAAGCCAGCAGTCAGAGATTCCTCTCACAATCCGGGACTGCTGGCTCCCAACTGCTCGCCTGCCTGCCTGCCAGATTACCCCCTAACCATTCCCCTGACAGACTGATTGATGCCTAACTGCTCCACTGCTGACCCAATTGCCCCCAACTGCCCTCCCCTGCTGGCCCGATCATCCTCAACTGCCCTCTCCTGCCAGCCCAATCGCCCCCAACTGCCCTCCCTTGCCGGCCTGATTGCCCTCAGCTGCCCTCCCCTGCTGGCCTGGTCCCCTCCAACTACCCTCCCCTGCTGGCCTGGTCCCCCCGAACTGCCCTCCCCTGCTGGCCTGGTCCCTTCCAACTGCCCTCCCCTGCTGGCCATCTTGTGTGTTGGAGTGATGGTCAATTTGCATATTACCGCTTTATTATATAGGATTACTAGGCAAAACACAACCAGTGAAGGATTTGTCCCAAACACATTGAACCTGAATTTAATCAGGCCTTTGGAGACAAAGAAACAAGGTAGCAGACATTATCAGGGAGCATGAGGCACTCATAGGACAGCTGATCCAAGTCTCTTCAACAAATCAATGGCAAAAAAAGGGATTGAGGGAAGACTATTCTAGATCAAAAGGATTAATAACCAAAAGTAATGTCTAGACCTTATCTGAATCCTCATTCAAACAAACCAACTATAAAATGACATTTAAGGACTAACATATCTAGAAACTTTTAATATGTTGGATTACTAAGAAATATTAAGTACTGGTGATTCTCTAAGGCAGTGATGGCGAACCTATGACACGTGTGTCAGAGGTGACACGCGAACTCATTTTTTTGGTTGATTTTTCTTTGTTAAATGGCATTTAAATATATAAAATAAATATCAAAAATATAAGTCTTTGTTTTACTATGGTTGCAAATATCAAAAAATTTCTATATGTGACACGGCACCAGAGTTAAGTTAGGGTTTTTCAAAATGCTGACACGCCGAGCTCAAAAGGTTCGCCATCACTGCTCTAAGGTGTGATAATGACATTATAGTTAAATAAGAAAATATCAAGTATTTCATAATAAGAATTTTAAAATGTTTTTATTAATTTTTAGAGAGAGAAGGGAGAGGGAGAGATAGAAACATTGGTGAGAAAGAAAAATCAACATCAATTGGCTGCCTCCTCATGCACATATTTTTATTAATTTCAGACAGGACGGGAGAGGGGGAGAGAGAAACATCAATGATGAGAATCATCAACTGCACACCCCCTACAGGGGAGTGAGCCTGCAACCTGGGCATGTGCCCTTGAGCGGAACTGAACCCGGGACTTTTTAGTCAGCAAGCTGACATTCTGTTCCCTGAGCCAAACCAGCGAGGGCCAGAGTGACAATTCTTACAGTCTCTTTTCTTCAAGCTTTTCTTGCCATATTAATAAAATTTTAATTTGTTCTTAATAATAAAATGTAATTATCTTTTACTTATGCTAAAAAAATGAACAGCATAGATTAGAGAAGGGGGGAGGGGAACAAAATCATTAACACAAAAGTTAGAGTGAATCTATAGGAATCTGGCCACCAAACAGTTTTGATCAAGTATTCTATGGGTAGAAATGTACTTATTGGTCTAAGATCTATTTAGAATTTATTTGCAAAGTAGACATGTGCATTATTTTACTAATATTATATATGTTATGATGCACAAGAAATTGTTAAATGGTAAGAAAAAATACATATGCAGAATTTGTTCTAATTTGTTCTCACACCCCTCTGACTCAAGAAGGTCCCTGACAAAGGCAAACTTTCATGTTTCAACTCTATTTGTATATGTAAATACTAACCTGAGCATTAATTGTAACAATCAATTTCTATCCTATTCTGAAGCAACTACTAGATAGGTATCCTGAAATTAAGGTTAGTTTCTCAGGATCACTCCACTCTACTAGAGACAGCAGTGCTGTAAGGTTCTATTTCTGCAAATTACACGATGACAAGAGTCAAAAAATGCCAGAGGAAAATTGTAGTAGGAAAAAAAACATGTGTGCTTAATCCCAATGACGACTATGTTCACCTAAAAGGAAAAGTGTATTCCTAAAAAGAAGAAAATTTATTTCATTTCAAGAGATGCTAAGTATGTTATGTAAGTGTACTAAAACTAATTTTTTTCATATAAACTTATATAAGCTTAGGAGATTGGATTAGAAAAATATTTACTTAGATGCTATTTCCTTTATATAAATAAGATTTCTTATTTCTCTAATTCAGGTTTAAAGATGACTTGTTTCTTCAAACATTAACTTAGCATTACGTTTTTCTTACAAGAGTAAAGATTAAATTCTAGAGATCATTTTCTCTCAAATAAAACTTGATATCCCAAGAAACTATAAACACCAATCAGAAAGGATATATGCACTCCTATGTTCATAGCAGCACAATTTACAATAGCTAAGATTTGGAAACAGCCTAAGTGCCCATCAGCAGATAAGTGGATTAAAAAACTAAGGTACACAATGGAATACTACACTGCTATAAAAAGGAAGGAACTCCTACCATTTGCAACAGCATGATGACTTGGAGAGCATTATGCTAAGTGAAGTAAGCCAATCAGAGAAAGATAAATATCACATGATCTCACTCATTTGTGGAATATAATGGACAACATAAATTGATGAACAAAAACAGATCCAGAGACAGAGCATCGATCAGACCGTCAAACCTCAAGAGGGAAGGTAGGGGAGGGTGGGGGTAAGGGGGGGAGATCAACCAAAGGACTTGTATGCATGCATATAAGCATAACCAATGGACACAGACACCAGAGGAGTGAGGGCATGAGCAGAGGTGGGGTGGGGCAAGGGGGGGATATGGACACATATGTAATACCTTAATCCATAAAGAAAATTAAAAAATAAATAATTTTTTTTAAAAAAAGGACTTGGTCAAGATCAAAACAGTTTCACATTCTGGTGGAAACACACTGAATATATACAAATCCATGAGTTTATTATACTCAAAAAGTGAATATAATTTTACATAGAAAAAAAATAAAGGCAGAATAATCTGCAGACATATTTTTTACCCTCATATGCAAGGGGAAACAAAAAAATGAGCTTCCTGTTAATTTGTGCCATCTTTTTAATCAAGATATTTGTTTCAACAAGTTACCTATAATTTTATTTGTTCTTTACTGATAACATTCAGAAATTAATTTTGTCTCATCCTCAATTTACATATTCAGTGTCTTTTTTATTGATTTTTTTTTAAGAGAAGAAAATAGAGGGAGAGAAACATCAATGTGAGAGCCAAACATCGATGATTGATCAGCTGCCTCCTGCACGCCCCCTACTGGGGATCAGGCCCACAACCTGGGCATGTGCCCTGACCAGGAATCAAACCGGTGACCTTTTGGTGTACAAGATGACATCCAACCAACTGAGCCACATTGACCAGGGCCATGCTCAGTGTCTTTTTGACCACATGGCTTCCTTCCTATTAAAGAGAACTGCTTTCTAGGTCACAAAGTGGTCCACAACACAAAGGAAATAACTTGGAATTCAATGTAACCCTCCCTTCTCAGTAGAACTAAAGGGTAACTCACATGCATTAAAGGAAGGAATTTCTCAAAGATCACCCCTATGGAGAGATCTGTACTCTAAGGCAGCGGTTGCCAACCTTTCAGACCTCACGGACCACCAGTGGTCCAACGACCACCAGTTGGCGACCGCTGCTCTAAGGTTTCTCTACAAGACACAAATCATAGCCCAGCCCAGCAATAACCTAATTTTATCAAACTCTACTTTCTCTCCCTTGAGAGATGCAGGAATTGAATTCTAAGGTCTTGGTTTACTTGATTCAATTTACCTTATCTTTCCCAAAGCAGAAAAATCTGTCAACTACACTTCCTCAGCCCTGCCTTCCTTTCTCTAATTACACCCAATGGCAGGGATTTGTCTGTGTTGCCACAGAACCCTCACAGCTGTAGTTGTGATAGTGTCTTGAAAGTGATTTTGCATTTACCAGAATCTGGTTCTTAGGGGAATTCACACTTGGGGAAGGGTCACTGTCTTCCCTCAAGTCTACATCCATCTCCGATGACAACTCCCAAGCAGGGTTTCTGATAAAGCCTTGACAGATGGCAATAAGATCTTCTGCCATAGGGAAGCTCATGCAGATAATTAGCAAAAAGTTAATTCCAGAGGTAGAATATTGTATATTCTCAAGTCAGTCTACTAGCAAAATTAACTTCTACAAAGAGACAGAAATGCCCAACTGAAGCAGAGATAGTAGGCAACTACAGGTTATTGAAGTCACTATTGCTTAGGAAAGAAGGTATCTGTACAGGATTCCTATACAGATTACTATCTAAAACTATTTTATATATTCCTGCTTAAAAATAAAACAAAAACCTAAATAAGAAGGCTCCTAGAAAACTAAACTACCATAATACAATAAACAAAAGCATAAACACCACTTACCAAAAACAAGAATGAACAGTGTGTTTAAAGACACCACCCAGAAGACATGTTCCTAAAGGAAAAGAACATTAATAAAACATATTCAATTCCTACTTGATATATAAAGACTACTCCACTTATTCAATTAGAAGACTGAAATGTTCACTCTATAGTTGAGATTTCATTCTATAAATTATGTACAACTTTAAATTTCTCATTAGATAGCTCATAAATCTAATAAAACTCAAGTTCATTATGTTACGTGTAGAAAAAAAAATCAAAGAAGCTACTCTATAAACATTTCCTCTTCAGAAATTAATAATTCACTACTAACTACACAGATTCTCATAAATAACTTCCAGGCTGCATTAAATCAAATGACACTGAAAAATTCCAAATGGGGAAAAATTAGAAAACCACATTAATTCCCAACAACATATTAATGGAAAAAATACAGTGCTTCTTTCACTGTCCATTTTGTTCTCAAGACTTCTGTAAGGTCACTTTATCTTCTCTGGTCCCCTGTCTCCCTATGGTGTCCTGTCTTTCTTTGCTCATGCCTCAGAATACTCATTCTCATTTGGCCAATGATCCACTTCCACAGTTATGTATTATCATCTCCAAGATGACTGCTATCATTTCCAGCCAGACACCTCTACTTTAGTTACACTCCTTGCTGACACTAGAAAGACCAAGCCCATTTGTCTAGGCCCACCACCTCCTCCCCCATCAAGTTAAATGATCCTTCCAAAAAGGGCCAACACTTTCAGATTTTTTTCTTAGAAAGACATTCCCATCAGGAAAGAATATCCCAATCTGCTACAATCCAAGGGGCATAAAGGGTGATTAGTTTGTCTAAGAGATGACTGCTACATTCCTATTCACCGTGTCAGCTTATATCACTTGAATTTTTTCAGCTTTTCTGCCTTTAGGGCTCCCAAACTGTCCTTATTCCCTATATCTTCTGTGCCTCAACCTCTAAATTATCTTATTTAAAAATTCCCTGCTGACAAACTCCAATAAGAAACACCTAACCAAGGCCTCTTCTGTACCTCTGATGAACACCTTCTGTAACTGAGTCTTTACCACGTAGTACCTCTAAAGTTTCTTATTCACATGTTAATTTCTACTAACTATAAAACATCTTTGAGAACAGGGATCCTATTTCATTCATCTCTGAACCTCACAGTAACTATTACAATGGTTGGCACATGGTAGATACTAAAAATATCTTTCCATGAATGAAGTCATCCTATAAATTACTTTTTCCAATAATTAGAATGCACTTTTGTCAACAACACTGCCTAACTTCTGGGACTCATCTATGAGGGACTTATGAGGTAAGAGAGATAAATGAGTATGTAGTCAAATAATACCTTCTA
Organism: Myotis brandtii; assembly: GCF_000412655.1. Classification (NCBI taxonomy): domain Eukaryota; kingdom Metazoa; phylum Chordata; class Mammalia; order Chiroptera; family Vespertilionidae; genus Myotis; species Myotis brandtii. The sequence continues at coordinate 3,140,251 of NW_005362626.1, read as the reverse complement.
TACCAGTGGTTCTCAACCTTCCTAATGTTGCGACCCTTTAATACAGTTCCTCATGTTGTGGTGACCCCCAACCATAAAATTATTTTTGTTGCTACTTCATAACTGTAATTTTGCTACTGTTATGAATCGTAATGTAAATATCTGATATGCAGGATGTATTTTCATTGTTACAAATTGAACATAATTAAAGCATAGTGATTAATCACAAAAACAACATGTAATTATATATGTGTTTTCCAATGGTCTTAGGCGACCCCTGTGAAAGGGTCGTTCGACCCCCAAAGGGGTCGCGACCCACAGGTTGAGAACCGCTGTTCTATACTGATTGTGATCAAACTCTGAATAGAAGCTTGGTAACGTCATATTCTCAGTAATCTGTGAATTACCACCTGGTGCAACCCTCAGTATTACTACCTCAACTGAATCACTGAGACAAATAATTAAGTCACAATTCTATTATTTAAAAAATGTTAGAGTTATGAATAAAGATAATTTTGTTTGAAAAAAAATGTTAACTTTACTTACTAGAAAAACTAGTGATCCATCAAGTCCTAGCATCTAAAATGAATAATAATAGGTATTAATTCAAGATAAAAAGGTTTTTTTAATTCTATTTATTAAAAAGGCTCATTTTCCTTTCAGTATCTTTTTTTTTTATTGATTCAGAGAGAAAGGGAGAAGGGAAGAGAGCTAGAAACATCAATGATGAGATAGAGTCATTGATCGGCTGCCTCCCACATGTCCCCTACTGGAGATCAAGCCCACAACCCAGGCATGTGCCCTTGACTGGTATCGAACCCGGGACCCTTCAGTCTGCAGGCCGACCCCCTACCCACTGAACCAAACCAGCTAGGGCCCTTTCAATATCTTTACACATAATCCATACCCACTACTTTCCGATATAGCCTATCATTTTCAGAGAATAAAAAACTCCTGTTTATGGGAGTTTTGTATTTTGGGTTTCCTTTTATTCCAAATCATGGTTTTGAAGTAAAAAAAAAAATCCATCTTGGGTTTCATCCTTACATTAGCTATGGAGTCAGTCAAGACTTCATGATACAACTATATTGTCAACTGAAGCACCAGAATAATACTTAAATTTTAAATTGTTACTTCATTTTTTGAAAGTCCACAATTTCAGACTAAACATTCCCTAAGTAGAGCAAGGTTTGTTTTAAAAATCATAAGACAGAAAAACAGTTATCATTTTCAGTACAAACAAAACATCACTTAATTTTCTCTAGAAATTAGAGATCTATTAAAGTTTTAAATCAAACATAACTACAGAATTAAAACACTGATGTTTGATAGAAGTCTTACTCACTCTTTCCCATGTAAGCTCTTCTGCAGCTCTGTCCCATTCTAAAGCATTCCAGTTCATGTCATCTAGAAATAAAATTGCAGTTCAAAGATTACTGACGTAACTTGAACTATAAATAATAAAATGCACCATTTTAATTTGGTGTTTTGTAAACTACTGTTGAGAAGCTAAACCACATTTAAAATTTTTCCATATGAGTATTTACTTATTAGGCAATAAATAAGAACCCATATACATAAATACAACATAAAATAAATAAGGTGGTGCTAGTATGTGGAAAGTACTAGAAAGGAAAGAAAGAGGGTTATGTGATAGAAAGGAATTCAACAGCTCTGAAGCAGGAATAACTCCAGTGGAAGTGAGGAGAGTAAGGAAGCCAGACGACTAGAATTCCCTGGATGAGGAGGCGGTGGAAGATATAGTATGAAAGGCAGAGAGGGATCAGATCATACAAAAGGAATGTGAAGCCTAGATTTTATTTTGTTCTTCAGTATCATGGAAAAACCACTAAAAGATTTTTAAAGGCAGGAGAGCAATCCAAATACTACGTGGAGCAAGAATGGAAGAAGGAAGACCAGTTAGGAGCTATTGCATTAGACTGAGACAGAAATGGTGGCCAGCACTAGGGAAGCAGTAGACTGCATCCTCAGAGTCTTTAAACAGATACTCGCCTCTCCCTGGCAAAGGCCCCATTATACAACTCGCTTCTCATCCTTCAGGTCGTAGCTCAAATAGCCCTTACTCTGAGCTACGGGGGCATCTTGTTTAAATAAGTCTCTCTCCAATAGCATCCTCAGAACAACCTACACAATGTTTATCACAACGTGTAATAAATTTGCTCACTTGGGTATTCTTCACTAGACCAGAAACTCCATGAAGGCAGAGCCCTGATGTTTTGAGTGCCTGGCACACAGGAGACACTCAAATATTAACGATGTCAAATGGACCTAGAGGCAGTGCAGCCCCTGACAAGAAAACTCTGGGTGGGAAGAGAGAAAGGGAGGCGCCGAGCTACTGACAGCTGACTTGGAGGGCTCAGTCTCGGATCTTCTTTTACATTGCAAAGTTACATGCTAGAAAAGGAGCAATTGAGCCCTGGCTGGGTAGCTCAGGTTGGTTAGAGCATCGTCCCGATAAACCAAGGTTGTGGGTTTGATTCCCAGTCAGGTCAAATACAAGAAGCAATCAACAAATGCATAAGTAAGTAGAACAAATCAATGTTTCTCTCTCTCTCTCTCTCTCTCTCTCTCTCTCTCTCTCTCTTCCCCTCTCCCTCCCTCCTCTCCCTCTATCTCCCTTCTTTGCTCTCCCTCTCTCTAAAATCAATAAATAAATTTTTTTAAAAAACAGAAACTGGTTTCTGTGGATTACATCTGGTCTACACTGCACACTTCAAGAATTTTTCTTTGATATTAAAAGTATTGACTCAAAAGAATGGCCTCCCCCCAAAAAATAAATAAATCTTTATCAAATTCCTTAAAAAAAAAAAACTAGAATCTACACCAACTTACAAATAATTTCTTCCTACCCATCCTACAAAAGTCCTGCGTAAAGTAGGATTTTAAAACACAAAATGTGCCGTTTCACAGAAAAAAAAATGTATGCATATGTATATCCATACATGCAAGTTTGCCAAAATAAAGTAAAAACAGGTTAAAAATATAATTTTAAACCCATTAAATTTTGAAAACTCCAGTCCTCCCCCCAAGGCAAGTTAGGAATGGACTCATGGTGGAGAAGAGGTGATAAGGACAAATGAGCAGCCATTACCCTGGGCCCCATTGTTGGCATCCGCTGCATCTTCCCCGCCTGCCTCATCTTCCTCCTCGTTCTCCTCCTCCTCTTCTTCCGCCTGATCATCCTGGGCATCCGGGTTTTCCCCCACCACTGCGTTCTCAGCTGGTGGGTTGGCAGGCTGGTCAGGAGCAACATTTTCAGCCCCATTTCCTCCCGCTGGAGCCTAAAATGACAGAAGAGCGCAGACATTTAGCTAATTTACCTCAGTTTTGCTCTATTTCCAAATCAAGCTCTTTCTTCTAAAAAAAAATAAAATAAAATAACAAAGAGACTCAAAGTATTGAAATTTCAAAATGCACCTCTCAAAGTCAAATGTATCTTATTTGGATCAATTTGGTATATAAGGACATAAATTCACTTCACAGTGTATATATTCATTCAGTATAATTTAAGGATTATCATTTCATAAAGCATTATAGATAATGGGTTAACAATATGGCTATCTTGAATACATCATTCCATACATAATCCTTCTTTAAAAGACATGACTCCAGTCTTTAATGACCCCTCAGGAATAAAAATATATTTATTTATGCATCTATTTATTTGTTTATACACATACAGATATAAAACTTAATTCTCAGTTATCAGTTAAACACTTGAGGAAAACATAGCTAATTTCTGCCCTGTGGGTAAGCCTGTCCATATATACTTTATCAGTCCCCACATGCATCTTTCTCTGGCTCTTCCTGAGTGCAACAACCTACCAACCAAAGACATAACTGTAGTTAATTAAAACACTCAACTCCCTTGGAGTTAATAAAGACTAAAAAAGAACTACAGTGGGGCCCTGACTTACGAGTGTCCCGACTAACGAGTTTTTCGAGATACGAGCCGTCTCTCGGCCGATTTTTTTGCTTTGAGTTGCGAGCTAAAATTCGGGTTACGAGCCAGCTTCAGATACCCCACCGCTAGTTGGCGCAGCGAACGTCACAGTGAACGCCACAACATCAGCCCAGCATCACGTGTCTGACTCGTTCACTTCTTGATTTGACATACGAGTAATTTGAGTTACGAGCTCCGTCACGGAACGAATTAAACTCCTAAGTCAAGGCCCCACTGTACATTAGCCCTGGCCAACTCAGAGCATCAGCCCTGGGAAGGAAGGGTCGCTGGTTTGATTCGGTCAAGGGCAAGGGCATGTACCTTAGTTGCAGGTTCCTACATGTGGGAGGCAACCAATCAATGTTTCTTTCCCTCTCTCTCTCTCTCTCTCTCTCTCTCCCCCCACCCTTTCATCCTCTCCCTCTTCATTCCCTTCCACTCTCTCTAAAAATCAATGGAAAAATATATCCTGTGAGGATAAAAAAGTTTTAAAAAAAAAAGAACCCTACTAAATGCTTCAAATGCTTCAAAATATAAGGTACAATGATAAAAGTATTAAAGCTAGGTAAGAACAGTGTTGTTTCTTTATAGTCTCATTTTTTTTATGTGTGGTTTTCAAGGGAGAAATTGCACTCAATTCTGCAGAGAAAAATATGTGGCAACTTTGATTAAATCAATCTGCAAACTGACAAAAGTAGGTCATTACATGAAAAATTAAGTTATTAATTTACACTTTGAGTATCTTACACTCAATTTTTTCGTAACAAAATTTTATGAAGTGTGAATTGTTTTCATATGTAAGTAGCTAATATTTTTTACATTTTCAGCCCCATAATTTCTCAGCAAGCTATTTAATACTAAAAATAATTTATGTCCACTCTTCTTAATAATTCTAGCAAATGCTCTTACATCTAAGCATGTATCCTCTCATAAAGAAAAAGTAAAATGGCACACCATTGTTATAGTGGTACAACGTTTCTACTTTTGGTAATGTTCCTGCTAGCAGCAGCAAAGAGGAGGCATTTTACATACAAAGAAACTGATGAGCAAAGAGGGTAAGTAACTTCCTTAATGTTACCCAGCATGTCAGAAGCATGTGCAAGAAGTCTGTACCTTAACTTCCAGCATTATGCAGGGGACCTAAGCAAAAGCAATGAAAGAGCACTTTAGTATACCCCCAATATTGCTCCCAATCTTGCTAGAAAATTGAGGCCAAGTCATAGCAGCATTCTTTTGATTTTTTTCACATCTCCCTTAATCTTCTCCCACTCCTTTTCACTACTCTGCTTTGCAATGATGGACATGGGAGTCAAGGGGTTGGGTCTTAAAGGGTGATGACAACTCTCATGTCCTGTCCCAATAAAAAGAATTGGAGGAAGTGGGGAGTTACCTCATTTTGGTGGTGTCCAGCAGCATTGAAGGGTGGAACAGCATGATCCAGCCAAATCGGCGCTCCCCCGTGGACAATCTGCTCTCGCAACCACACCAGGCTGATGAATGCGCACAATGTGCACGTCACCACAAAACAACCCTGTAAACAATCCGCCAATAAGTTGTCCCTAGTTAAAAAAAAAAAAAATTATATGGAATTACTCCAAAGAACACCTAAGGAAACCAAAGAAATTCAAGATAACAACAGTTCATCTTATACTAAAATCTCAGGAAAAAACAGCCAGAAAACTCATAATTTTCTGGGTGAAAATCAGCTCCTCAAAAATAATTACTAAGGGCAGCTTGGCACAAAAGAAGATTTAGCACATATAAGTATAATTTTTTGCAGGCTTAATATTCTAATGATCTTGATAGAGTTAATAAATATAACATTTCTAATTCTGACATCAGTAATAAGTAAAACACATCTAATATGTCTTTCCCAAGAAAATTCAATTACAATGCAATATCAAATTAAGATACAGTAAAACAACTATAGTGAAGACGTTTTTTAGAGTTCAGACACTAATAATCACAAGAAACATTTTAAAAATAAATTTGAATTCAAATGTCTATATTGCAAAAAACATATTTAAATGAACTTTCAGCACGCGAACATAATCATATATATCCCACAATGCACAACAGCCTATTTAACAAGCTGTCCCACCATTACAAAACAGTTCTTTTTAAGACAGGTATATTTTAAAACAGCACATATGTATATATACATGTCAGCTGCTTCTACTGTAGCTATAACTGTTAAAATTATTATTTGTCCTTGAAACTGAAAAACTCAAATTATAATAAAAATAAATATGTGGAGCAGTCCTGGCCAGTGTGGCTCAGTTGGAACATCATCCCGTACGCTAAAAGGTCAAGGGGTCAAAAAAATAAAATAAAATTAAATTAAATAAATAAATAAAAGGTCAAGGGTTTCGATTCCCGGTCAGGGCATATACCTAGGTTGCAGGTTTGATCCTGAACCACATGCAGGAGGCAACCAATCAATGTTTCCCTCTCACATCAATCTCTTTCTCTTTCTATCTCTCTCCCTGCCCCTCTCTCTAAAAATCAAAGAACATATCCTTGATTATGGATTTAAAAAAATAAAAACTTGTGGGGAAAAACTAACACCATTATGCAGCCTTCCACTGTCACAAGGTTCATACTCACGTGGACAGCATGTCCAGTGGCAGTGTCAGTAGTGAGCTCACAGAGCCAGTAAACAAGCACTTGTAGATGCGGCCTACCGAAAGAGGGCACAAGGGCACATAGTTACAATTCTCAGCATCAATCTCACAGCTGTTCAATTAAACAGAGGTAAAGTGGAATACCATGAATGCCACTAAAATACACATTTAGTCTTTGCAAGGATGAGTCTCAAAATATTAAACTTTTTTAAAATGGTCAAGGCCCTGGCTGGGTAGCATCATCCCAATGAGTCAAGGCTCTGGGTTCAATCCCAGGTCAGGGCACATACAGGAATCAACAAATGAATGCATAAAAGGGTGGGAAAACAGATCGTTTTTTTCTCTCTCTCCCTCTAAAAATCAATCAATTTTTAAAAATGTTTCATAGTTCAAGCATAAAAATAGTGATAATGAAGAGTAAAAGTTACTCAAAAATGTTTAAAGTTTAGATTCTAGGTTCACACTTGCTTGTTTTTATTGAATGAGCTTAGATGTCTGAAAGAGGAAAAAAATCTAAAATAAAGATATCTCCAAAATTACAAAATGGAGAATTTTTTTAACCTAGAATTCTAAAATTCATTGAGTCTGCTCATGAAATTAAAGGGTTTCAGTTTTGGGAGTACACACTTTTAAAATTAGAAGTTTTCAATGGAGTACATGCTCCAATGCCATGAACAGCGGTGGCTCCTCTGCTGTTAATCAGGTAACAATGCCGGTGTGAATCTAGTCCTACACTCTATTTGGTTACCCTATATTTTTAATGTATAGTTACACTATATTTTCCTATCTTCATGTAGCACATCTATAATCTCCCACAAATATGACAACTTAAAAAGCGCCCATTTCTATCCTCCCCTCACAATTTCTTCCCTGTTAAGATCATCCAGAATTTTAGTTCTAGACTGTTACCTAAAAATTACTGTAGATTAACAATTTCGATTTAGCTGTAAGACCTACTTGCTTCTTTTCTCTGTAGCTCACAACTTTCTCTTTGATTCCTTGCTCATTTTATGCAGGTATAGTCTCAAACACATTTTTCATAAATAGTTTGAGGCAATAAACTTTCTCAGTCCTTGCATCTATTGAAATGTCTGTATATTGCCCTTCCATCTGATAATTTATGGGTAGGTTTTAGGTTCAAAAATTTTGTCAAATTTTGAAATTTGCCTTCTAGCATTCAATTTCAAGTTGCTGCTGTCTTCTAGCTTCAGCAAAATATTTGCTGATTTTAAGTGTGACGTTAGTCTGATTTTCATTACTTTGTAGGATAATCTGCAAGCGTTACATCTATACAACACCCTGCTCAGAATTGGAAAACTTTAGAATATATTTAGGTTTTTGAGTCTCCTTCTATCATGGTCAGCTCTCTTTCAATCTATAAGATGTCTGTCATTTCCTCTTGCATCATCTTTTTACCTTCTGGAACTACTTATTAGACAGGTACTAAAAAACTTGATGTAGCCTCCATCTCTCACTTTTTTCCCTCATACTTTCAACTTCTTGTCTTTTTGAGTTACATCCTATAGAACTCCTTGCTCAATCTTCTAGTTCACTAATTCATTCACACGTCTACAGTACTTAATCTGCTATGTGGTATATCTCCCAAGATATTCATTTTCATAAATGAGTAAGTTTATCTTATTTTAAGAAAACATGAGAATATGAATTATATTTATTCAAAAATCTTGTTTGCATTCAAGATTGCAAAAAATTGTATCTATATCATCTGGCACCATATACCCTCTCCATGTCTTTAAGAACAATGAAGAACTCAAAAAGTATCAATTAAGAGTTAGTATACCAACCTCACTGAAAGCCTCCTGTATTTGAAAGAAAGCCTCCTAATTATTCAGGATCATTTGACATGTGAGTGACTTTTAAAAGAGGGGGGGGGGGGGATCTCAAGAGAACCCATCTTTTACAATCTTTGAAGGCTCTAACTCACAGAAATAAAATTCAACTATAGATTGACTTTGCTTTTTCAATTCTCTCATGAATTCTCATTATTAGTTAGACTCTGTATGCTGTATTTTTCTTTCCCACATTCATTCAAGAAACTGATGTGTTTAAAAATACTTCTTAATTCAGGTGAACTGTTTCCTGAGGCTTCACTAATATACGAAATAATAATATCAAATAATTAAATATCATTCGAACAAAAATATGATCTAATATTACTCTATAATATTAAATAGTTATGCAATGTTTAATTAACTCCAACCACAGAGGAATGAATACTCACATGCTGTGAGAGGAACAACTCCCAACCATGCAAAGGCCACAAGTGTATAATGAAACCAATATCGTATTGCAGTGCCAATACTTGTAACCAGTCCAGCAAATATGTCTTGGATTGGAAGCCGTGAAGGCATATCTGGGGAATAAACTATTACAGAAAAAAATTATATATAATTTCATGAACACTGAAAAGTAGACTAATTCATAAATATAAAACAGGCATGTAAAGTTATCTTAACTTTCAACATTTGTATTATACAAATATTTTTCCTATAAAAAATGAATCAAATACTTATAATAATAGCACATTTAAGAAGCCAACAAAAAAGACCTCTGAGAAGAAAAAAAAGATTCAAGAGAAGTCTGCATCTCTCATTCACAGCCATGAACTTCATGAAAAGCTAATTTACACATATTTTAGCATTCAAACAATATGATTATCTGGCTTCCCAGATTATAAAAGATCAGATAAAGCAAACAGGAGAAAAAGGTGAAACTAGTGACTTCATCAAGAATAAACCCTCCTGAGTCCCACCAACAACGCAGAGCAGGGTAACGATTAAAAAACCAGCTCTGGGCACTTGACCTCCCCAAACCAGTTTTAAGTAGAGAAGCCGTATCCATATGCAAGAAGCTAGAAGAATCAGATGAAAAATTCAATACCATATGCAAGAAGCTAGAAGAATCAGATGAAAAATTCAATACCATATGCAAGAAGCTAGAAGAATCAGATGAAAAATTCAATACCATATGCAAGAAGCTAGAAGAATCAGATGAAAAATTCAATACCATATGCAAGAAGCTAGAAGAATCAGATGAAAAATTCAATACCATATGCAAGAAGCTAGAAGAATCAGATGAAAAATTCAATACCATATGCAAGAAGCTAGAAGAATCAGATGAAAAATTCAATACCATATGCAAGAAGCTAGAAGAATCAGATGAAAAATTCAATACCATATGCAAGAAGCTAGAAGAATCAGATGAAAAATTCAATACCATATGCAAGAAGCTAGAAGAATCAGATGAAAAATTCAATACCATATGCAAGAAGCTAGAAGAATCAGATGAAAAATTCAATACCATATGCAAGAAGCTAGAAGAATCAGATGAAAAATTCAATACCATATGCAAGAAGCTAGAAGAATCAGATGAAAAATTCAATACCATATGCAAGAAGCTAGAAGAATCAGATGAAAAATTCAATACCATATGCAAGAAGCTAGAAGAATCAGATGAAAAATTCAATACCATATGCAAGAAGCTAGAAGAATCAGATGAAAAATTCAATACCATATGCAAGAAGCTAGAAGAATCAGATGAAAAATTCAATACCATATGCAAGAAGCTAGAAGAATCAGATGAAAAATTCAATACCATATGCAAGAAGCTAGAAGAATCAGATGAAAAATTCAATACCATATGCAAGAAGCTAGAAGAATCAGATGAAAAATTCAATACCATATGCAAGAAGCTAGAAGAATCAGATGAAAAATTCAATACCATATGCAAGAAGCTAGAAGAATCAGATGAAAAATTCAATACCATATGCAAGAAGCTAGAAGAATCAGATGAAAAATTCAATACCATATGCAAGAAGCTAGAAGAAACAGATGAAAAAATCAACAACTTAAGTAAGGCCCAAGAAGAAATGAAGAGTGATATAGCTGCCATAAAAAACTCCATTGAAAGTATCAACAGTAGACTAGGAGAAGCGGAGGACCGAATTAGTGAATTAGAAGACAAGGAAGCAAAACACACCCAAACTATACTGCAAATGGAGAAAAAAATTAAAAGACAGGAGGAGAGCCTAAGGGAGCTTTGGGACAACATGAAACGAAACAACATACGAATAATAGGGGTGCCAGAACAACAGAAAGATGAACATGGATTAGAAAACCTATTCGAAGAAATAATATCAGAAAACTTCCCTGAGGTGGGGAAGAAAAAAGTCACACAAGCCCAGAGAGTCCCAAACAAGGTGAATCCGAAAAGACCCACACCAAGACACATCATAATTACCATGGCAAATGTTCAGGACAAAGAGAGAATCTTACAGGCTGCAAGAGAGAGACGGAAAGTTACATACAAGGGATCTCCCATTAGATTATCAAATGATTTCTCAACAGAAACACATCAGGCCAGAAAAGAATGGACAGAAATCTACAAAGTGATGCAAAGCAAAGGACTGAATCCAAGAATACTCTATCCAGCAAGGCTTTCATTCAAAATTGAAGGGGAAATAAGAAGCTTCACAGACAAAAAAAGGCTAAGGGAGTTTATCACCACCAAGCCAGCCATGCAAGAAATGCTAAAGGGACTGGTGTAAAAAGAAGAAATAACAAGCTCAGAAAGAAAACAGCCACACACACAAAAAAAGAAATGGCTACAAACAAGTACCTTTCAATAATAACTTTAAATGTAAACGGACTAAATGCTCCAACCAAAAGACATCGAGTGGCTGAATGGATAAAAAAACATGACCCATACATCTGCTGTCTACAAGAGACCCACCTCATTAGAAGGGACTCACACAGACTGAAAGTGAAGGGATGGAAAAATATCTTTCACGCAAATGGAAAGGAAAAGAAAGCTGGGGTAGCAATACTTATATCGGACAAAATACATCTCAAAGTGAAGGCCATAACCAGAGATAAGGAAGGCCACTTCATAATACTAAAGGGATCAATACAACAAGAAGATATAACCCTGGTAAACATATATGCACCCAATGCAGGAGCACCCAAATTCATAAAAAAACTCCTGGAAGATATCAAAGGAGAGATCGACAACAATACAATCATAGTAGGGGACTTTAATACACCACTGACACCACTGGATAAGCCCGCTAGACAAACAATCAGCAAAGAAACAGCAATCCTAAATGACTCACTAGATCAGATGGACTTAATTGACATCTTCAGAACACTTCACCCCAAAGCCATGGAATATACATTCCTCTCAGGTGCTCATGGGACATATTCAAAAATAGACCACATATTGGGTCACAAGCAAAGTCTCCACAAATTCAAGAAGATTGAAATCATAAAAAGCTTCTTCTCAGACCACGATGGCATAATGTTAGAAATAAACTACAATAAAAACAACCCAAAATACTCAAACACTTGGAAGCTGAATAGCATGTTATTAAATATTGATTGGGTTACCAATGAGATCAAAGAAGAAATTAAAAACATCCTGGACACTAATGACAATGAAAACACAACAATCCAAAACCTATGGGACACAATGAAAGCAGTCCTGAGAGGGAAGTTTATAGCTCTACAGGCCTATCTCAAAAAACAAGAAAAAATGGTAGTAAATCATCTAACTCTTCAACTCAAAGAATTAGAAAGAGAGCAACAAGAAAACCCCAGAGTGAGCAGAAGGAAGGAGATAATAAAGATTAGAGCAGAAATAAATGACATAGAGACCAAAAAAACAATACAGAAAATCAATGAAACCAAGAGCTGGTTCTTTGAAAGGATAAACAAGATTGACAAACCTCTAGCCAGGCTCACCAAGAAGCAAAGAGAGAGGACCCAAATAAACCAAATCAGAAACGATAGAGGCGAAATAACAACAGACCCCACAGAAATACAAATGATTGTTAAAAAATACTATGGACAGCTCTACTCCAACAAACTAGACAACCTGGAGGAAATGGACAAATTCCTAGAAAAATACAACATTCCAGCACTCAATCAGGAAGAATCTAAAAATCTCAATAGGCCAATAACTATGGAAGAAATTGAAGCAGTCATCAAAAAGCTTCCAGCAAACAAAAGCCCAGGACCAGATGGCTTCTCAGGGGAGTTTTACCAAACTTTCAAGGAAGAACTAAAACCTATCCTCCTCAGACTACTACAAAAAATTCAGGAGGAAGGAACACTTCCAAGCTCATTCTATGAAGCCAGCATCACCCTAATACCAAAACCAGGTAAAGACAACACAATGAAAGAGAATTACAGGCCAATATCCCTCATGAACATAGATGCCAAAATCCTCAACAAAATCTTAGCAAATCGGATCCAACAGTACATCAGAAGGATCATACACCATGACCAAGTAGGATTTATCCCAGGGATGCAAGGATGGTACAACATCCGTAAATCAATAAACGTAATACATCACATAAACAAATTGAAAGAAAAAAACCACATGGTCATATCAATTGATGCAGAAAAAGCATTCGACAAAATCCAACACCCATTTTTGATAAAAACTCTCAGCAAGGTGGGAATAGAAGGATCATACCTCAACATAATAAAAGCCATATATGACAGGCCCACAGCCAACATCATACTCAATGGACAAAAACTAACACCATTTCCCCTAAGAACAGGAACAAGACAGGGATGCCCACTCTCGCCACTCCTCTTTAACATAGTCCTGGAAGTATTAGCCATTGCAATTAGACAAGAAGAAGAAATAAAAGGCATCCAAATTGGAAAAGAGGAAGTAAAACTGTCCTTATTTGCAGACGACATGATATTATACATACAAAACCCTAGAGACTCCATCAAAAAACTACTAGACTTAATACATGAATTTGGCAATGTAGCAGGATACAAAATTAACCCCAAGAAATCTGAGGCATTTCTATACACCAATAGTGAACTTTCAGAAAGAGAGATTATAAAAACAATCCCATTTACCATCGCACCAAAAAAATTAAGCTACCTAGGAATAAACTTAACTAAAGAGGTAAAAGACCTCTACTCAGAAAACTACAGGACGTTGAAAAAAGAGATAGAGGAAGACATAAAGAGATGGAAGAACATACCATGTTCTTGGATTGGTAGAATCAACATCATTAAAATGTCCATACTACCCAAAGCAATCTATAAATTCAACGCACTTCCCATTAAAATACCAATGGCCTACTTCAAAGATCTAGAACGAACTCTCCAAAAATTCATCTGGAATAAAAAAAGACCCCGAATAGCTGCAGCGATCCTGAGAAAGAACAAAGTAGGTGGGATCTCAATGCCGGATATCAAGCTGTATTACAAAGCCACTGTTCTCAAAACTGCCTGGTACTGGCACAAGAACAGACATATAGATCAGTGGAATAGAATAGAGAGTCCAGAAATTAGCCCGAACCAATATGCTCAATTAATATTTGACAAAGGAGGCAAGAACATACAATGGAGCCAAGATAGTCTCTTCAATAAGTGGTGTTGGGAAAATTGGACAGATATATGCAAGAAAATGAAACTAGACCACCAACTTACACCATACACAAGAATAAACTCAAAATGGATAAAGGACTTAAATGTACGACAGGAAACCATAAAAATTCTAGAAGAATCCAAAGGCAACAAAATCTCAGACATATGCCAAAGCAATTTCTTCACTGATACAGCTCCTAGGGCAGTTGAAACTAAAGAGAAAATGAACAAATGGGACTACATCAAAATAAAAAGCTTCTGCACAGCAAAAGAAACCATCAACAAAACAACAAGAAAACCCACTGCGTGGGAAAACATATTTGCCAATGTCATATCTGATAAGGGCCTAATCTCCAAAATTTATAGGGAACTCATACAACTTAACAAAAGGAAGATAAACAATCCAATCAAAAAATGGGCAAAGGACCTAAATAGACACCTTTCAAAAGAGGACATTCAGAAAGCCAAGAGACATATGAAAACATGCTCAAAGTCACTAATCATCCGAGAGATGCAAATCAAAACAACAATGAGGTACCATCTCACACCTGTCAGACTGGCTATCATCAACAAATCAACAAACGACAAGTGCTGGAGAGGATGTGGAGAAAAAGGAACACTCGTGCACTGCTGGTGGGAATGCAGACTGGTGCAGCCACTATGGAAGACAGTATGGAGTTTCCTCAAAAAACAAAACATGGAACTCCCATTTGACCCTGTGATCCCACTTCTAGGAATATATCCCAAGAAACCAGAAACACCAATCAGAAAGGATCTATGCACCCCTATGTTCATAGCAGCACAATTCACCATAGCTAAGATTTGGAAACAGCCTAAGTGCCCATCAGTAGATGAATGGATTAGAAAACTGTGGTACATCTACACGATGGAATACTATGCTGCTGTAAAAAAGAAGGAACTCTTACCATTTGCAATGGCATGGATGGAACTGGAGAGCATTATGCTAAGTGAAATAAGCCAGTCAATGAAGGAAAAATACCACATGATCTCACACATTCATGGATAATAGAGACCATTATAAACTTTTGAACAATAATAGATACAGAGGCAGAGCTGCCTCAAACAGATTGTCAAACTGCAGCGGGAAGGCCGGGGAGGGTTGGAGGGCAGGAGGAAAGGGGGTAAGAGATCAACCGAAGGACTTGTATGCATGCATATAAGCATAACCAATGGACATAAGACACTGGGGGGTAGGGGAGGCCAAGGGATTGTCAAGGGCGGGGAAAAAAAGGACACATATGTAATACCCTTTGTAATACTTGAAGCAATAAAAAAATTAAAAAAAAAAAAAGAATAAACCCTCCTGCCCGAGCCGGTTTGGCTGAGTGGATAGAGCGTCGGCCTGCGGACTGAAGGGTCCCAGGTTTGATTCCGGCCAAGGGCACATGCCTGGGTTGCAGGCTCGATCCCCAGTAGAGGGTGTGCAGGAGGTAGTTGATCAATTATTCTCACTCATCATTGATGTTTCTATCTCTTTATCCCTCTCCCTTCCTCTCTAAAATCAATAAAAATATATTTTTTAAAAAAAGAATAAACCCTCCTTCCAAACACAAACCTTAGAAATAGTACTAAAAAGGCACAACAACCTGGCCCCTGGCAGTGTGGCTCAGTGAATTGAGCGTCATCCCATGCACCAAGAGGTCACTAATTCGATTCCCAGTCATGGTATATGCTCAGGTTGCAAGCTCAATCCCCAATAGGGGAAGTGCAAGAGGCAGCAGAGCTATGTTTCTATGTCCCTCTCTCTTCTTCTCCCTCTAAAAAAATCAATAAAAACATTCAAAAAAAAGGCATAACAATCTGCAGGTCCATTTTGTGTAAAGCAAACAGACAACTGGCATTTGTTAGCCAACCATTTCTCAATTTTAGCACAATAGTTAACACTGCAAATGGTAAATTAAGGTCTTCCCAACTTTCTGTAACATGTTGTTCAATACACTCAGAGGAAGAGGTTGTGCCATGCTTTAGAAAGATTTCCAATGTAAACCACTGCTCCACCACAGGTATCTTCAAAAGAACACAGAAGTAGAATGCCTCTTTCTCCAGTGAGGCCAAAACAAGAATTATGATATATAAAGTTTTTTTAAAATATCTAAAATTTATGAGAGCACTATAACAAAACTGTTCCCATCTACAAACATTAAGAAATAATTAACAAATAGCAACTTTTTACAACACACCCACAAAGATCCTTACTTTAAGATATTTGATATTTGATACATAATAACAAGTCATTAAACCAGTAAAAAGAGTTTTTGAGAAAGATAAAGAATACAGCATCTGTCAAATGAAAATGAAAATTTATGTGCCTCAAAGTAAAAAAGCTCACAAGTATTTCTAATCAAACTTCATAAAGATATTTAATTATTTAGTCTTACAGTTTACTATAGCTAAGCTGTTGAATTTTTATGCCCTACAAAAACTTAAAGACTATGAAACAACAGAATTGACATTTTGATGGTAATGAATATAAAGCTCCAAAAGTAAAACCGTAATAACTTTAATAAATTGTACTCTGGCCCTGGCTGGATAGCTCAGTTGGTTAGAGCAGTGGTCGGCAAACTCATTAGTCAACAGAGCCAAATATCAACAGTACAACGATTGAAATTTCTTTTGAGAGCCAAATATTTTAAACTTAAACTATATAGGTAGGTACACTGTTATTAACTTAATTAGGGTACTCCTAACCTGGCCTTTGCTAAAAACATCCTCAATCTGAGGGGTCGACCTCAGCGAACATACCCCCACTTCTTCTAATGCCACTTCTTCAAAATAGACTCGCCCAGGCCGAAAACCAACTTCTGCACATGGGCCACGAAGTTTCAATCGCACTGTATATGCGCGCCTGCACGTGGTATTTTGTGGAAGCGCCACACTCAAGGGGCCAAAGAGCCACATGTGGCTCGCGAGCCGTGGTTTGCCGACCACTGGGTTAGAGCATCCAACCAATATGCCAAGGTTTCAGATTCAATCCCTGATCAGGGCACACACAAGAATCAACCAATGAATTAAAACTAATACTAATTCACAGCATTTATACTCAGCAGCTCAAGATACTTAAAAACAAAAAACTTAAAACACAAAAAAACCTTTGGGGGAGGAGGGCAATGTATTAGGATCCCAGAATAAAAATCATGCCTTATATCCTTGATAATTTGCCAGTATAGTCCACTAATTCAGCAGTCGCCAACCAGTGGTCCGTGAGGTCTGAAAGGTTGGTGACCACTGCTCTAATTGTTTACAATGAACAATATTGAACATCAATCAACTGGTACAGAATTATAAAATGTAATTGAAATTTTAAAGACCTGAAAAATATTTACTACAGGCTTAGAAAATACTGAGCTTAAAAAAAACATTTTAAAAAGCAAGTTAAAACTTTGTCTTTATTATCATTATTATTCCAACCTACATACTTTTAACTCAAAAGATATCACAAATTTGAACAGTGATAAGATATTTGATAAAATCAAGGCATCATTATTAATTCTGCTGAGTGACTAATGTTATTATAGTTATTTTTTTTTAAAAAGGAATCCTTACTTTTTAGAGATACTTAAATGTGTACTGGTGAAATTATAAATAATGGCATTTGCTTTAACACAATTAATGCCATGTAAAGACCATGACTTGAAAATGGGTCAAACTGATTGATGGGTACTAGTGGACTCATTACACCTTTGCAAACATTTGAACTTGTCCATAATTTTAAAAAAAAACAACAACAATAAAAAAGAAATATAACACAAATTAAATCAATATCTCTCATGTGTTAAAAGCAGCCATGTATTTTTTAAAGTATTTTCTAAAATGCTATAGCAATACTTTCCATAACTATCAAAGAAAAACTAATTGAAAATATCACTAAACACTTTCATGTGGCCAGTTACTACCCAAAAATGCAGTGAAAACTTCTAAAAGAACTTACTTGGTGTGAAAGCAAATCTGTGCTTGCATAATTCACAGTATTCTTTTCGACTGTGTTTCAGCCACTGAACTAAGCTGCAATTACAAATACACTCATAAGTATAGTATTTATAACAAGGAAACTTTAATGTTTCATTAAAAACTAATGTTCTGTTTTATTAAAATGTTACATTTCATAAAGCTTTTACAATTTTAACTATTTCAAATTTAAAATATTCCAAACTTTTAATAACAGATGCCTTCTAAGGTAGAGAACAATAACAGTAAAGATAAACCAATATATATACCTACTATTAAAATGGTTAGATTAATTTAAATTGTAATATCCTCAAAGCTAACTGACTATAAGAAAATCTCCAAACATCAACACCAGTTTTAATACTGGTATCATAATACTGTTATCTTGAGGGCTAGGTCTGAATTCTGGTCTGTCACTAACTTCCTGACTATGTGACATAGAACTAGTTAGTTAACCTTTCTATGCTTCCATTTCTTCATCTGCATAATAACAATAACTCCTCCTCATGGTTTTGTTGTAAGGCTTAAATGAGAAAAGCACTGAGCACTACCTGGCACAAAGTATTTCATAAAGTAAGCTACTACCATGCCAGGCAAAACTAGAAAACCTTAATACTTCCAATGAACAAAATAAGCCCTCCATGGTAGAAATAAACAGGTCTCACATACACCTGGAAAGAAATATTCCAAATTACATAGCATAGCAATAAGGAATATGGGTAATTTCCAAATTTTCACAACAAAAAATATTTTAAATAACTAATTATAGGAAAGTTCATTCAAACAATCCCTCTTATATATGATGACAAAACTGAAGCTCAGACAAGATTTTCTAGAAGGATTACTCACCATTCTTGATGGATAAACTTAATACTGCCAGTACATACACAAGGATGATAAAGAGGTTTCTCAGGTGTTCCTTCTGACCGACACACTCTACATATGTCTGTTAATAAAAAGGAAAACTTGAGTTATCTTTAGTTATAATTTAAAAAAATAATATGCCCGGCAGGTGTGGCTCAGCGGTTGAGCGTCAACCTATGAACCAGGATATCACGATTCAATTCCTGGTCAGCACACATGCCCGAGTTAGCAGATCTATGATTCTCTCTCATCACTGATGTTTCTATCCCTCTATCCCGCTCCCTTCTTCAAATCAACAAAGCCATATTTTTTAAATAGACCACCAAAAATTAAAATACTGCATGCTAAATCAAGAACCTATCACTTGGTAAAACATTAATCAACAGCATGGAAAACCAAAAAATTGTGATTAGAAAATATATATATATATATCTTAAAAATTCCCTAACATATAAGAAGGTCAATTGTTTCTTCGCTCTGTGAGTATATCAAACTTAAAAGTAACAGTTTTGCCGAACCGGTTTGGCTCAGTGGATAGAGCGTCGGCCTGCAGACTCAAGGGTCCCAGGTTCGATTCCGGTCAAGGGCATGTACCTTGGTTGTGGGCACATCCCCACTGGGGGGCGTGCAGGAGGCAGCTGGTCGATCTCTCTCATCGATGTTTCTAACTCTCTATCCCTCTCCCTTCTTCTCTGTAAAAAATCAATAAAATATATTAAAAAAAAAACTTTAAAAAAAAGTAACAGTTTTTATTTAAAACTGCTAATTTTTAATAAATGCTAAGTAGAAATATGCAATATCAAGTACCATTAGTGTCCTAACAGTTTAAAGTTAAGTCCACAGAGATCAAAGGGGAGGGAGTTTGGAGTGGACTGGATAAAAGAAGGTGAAGAGAGTAGCTAAAGAACATAAACACACAGCCCATGCACATAGACAACAGAGTGGTGAAGGTCAGGGGAGGGGTGGTGGGGGCTGGATGGAGGTAGGCAAAGGAGGTGGGGGAGAAGGGGGGACATCTGTAATAGTGTCATCGACAACAACAACAAAAAAGAATATAAAAAGGATCTAACACCATAAAACTAAAAGTCAAAATAAAATCAACAGTTTACACTCTATATCTAAGGACTTAAAATAGTAATAACAGTGGCAGCAGGGACTTCCCTTTAGCTTTACCTCACTCTACCAGAGGTGGAGAGAGAAAGACACCAGTGAGCACATGCGATTGGGGGTAAGGGAGGAATACCCCAAGACCAAGATGGCAGGCCAGGGAGAGGCGAGCCAGAGGCCACCGTAAGAAGCCACAGGGGCACAGGGCTACTGGTCGCAGTTACAGAGCAGCAGGTCATCCCCTCACCCTCCCAACCATCACCCCAAGTAGCTCTTGGGAACATTGGACCACCCCTGGTGAGAAGACATCTATTCTTCTCCAAAGGGGTAGCCTGATACATAGGGAGAAGTAATCACACAGAAGGAATCACAACAGATCCTTCAAGCTCTCACTCACTCCTCAATGCTCCTCCTGCAGGATCACCAACCAAAACCTGGTTGCAACTTTCATTTAGACGATCTTCTCTAGGATCTGCTGGGGTCAAGTGCCAACCCCAAGTGGGCAATCTGAGGGGCAACAGGCAGCGTGTACAAGGGACAGGAATTTAACGCAACCTTTTGATCTACTCACACAGGGAACTCCTTAATGCAGAATAACTGCAATCCAAGCACAACACTAATGGACTTAAAGGGCCGCTGGCATTGGCTGGAACGCCACTTGTCGAAGTTGAGGGATACTGAGCACTCAACATAACCTAAATAGTTAGCACACAAAAGTTCCTTCGGCTATCAATATGCCAGCCAAATAACTCTGCAAGTGAAATGCCACACATCGCCACCCATGGCAATCCTGTCCCTGCCGGAGTCAGTGGGGTTGTCTAGACTAAGTCAAATAGCAGACTCCATTGCGGTGCCTTTCAGTTCACCTTTGGAACCAGACCCCAGCTACCACCACCTAATGGGCTTTGGTTTCTTGGAAGCTGCCAGTGGATCACGGGAATAATGCTGGCTGTTTGCATCGTTTATAGTCAGAACTACCCGAGATCTGTATCTCTTCAAACCTCTTACTTTCTTTCACCTGCATCCTTGTTATTTAAAGTATTCTTGGCAAAAAGCTTTCACTCTGGTCTGTCCTGCACTAAGACTTTGAACTTCAGTGGTGCAATAGGAACAAACACCCTAGGCATCCCATCTAATCAGCCTCCGCGAAGTTCCGACACAAAAAACAGAACCATTGCCCTGACCAGTTTGGCTCAGTGGCTAGAGCATCGGCCTGTGGACTGAAGAGTCCCAGGTTCAATTCCGGTCAAGGGCATGTACCTTGGTTGCGGGCACATCCCCAGTAGGGGGTGTGCAGGAGGCAGCTAATGGATGTTTCTCTCTCATGGATGTTTCTAACTCTCTATCCCTCTCCTTTCCTCTCTGTAAAAAATCAATAAAATATATGTTTTAAAAAAAAAACAGAACCATGCTCGCATTCCAGGATACCTAGTGGCAGCATCCAGGCAGCTCGCGCCCTGCTTTGAGCACTCTAATTTTCTCCAAGTACACACTTCAACACCGGGAAACTGCTAAGAGCCAGGAGTACACAGAGGCAGGGGGCAGGGATGGGGACCAAGGCTCCTCAGCCATGGACCCGTGCCAGCAATCCAAGCTTGGCAATTTAACTGCACCAAATTCAATACCCTGCACTGAAGCCGGAATTACCCCAGCTGCCAGCACCAGATTTGCCGTTCCTCCTTAAAAGATTTCAAGTGGCCTGGCTGGTGTGGCTCAGTGGTTGAGCTTAGACCTATGAACCAAAAGGTCACAGTTCGATTCCCAATCAGGGCATATGCCTGGGTTGTGGGCTCGATCCCCAGTGTGGGGCGTGCAGGAGGCAGCCAATCAATGACTCTCTTATCATTGATGTTTCTATCTCTCTCTTCCTCTCCCTCCCTCTCTGAAATCAATAAAAATATATTTTTTAAACAAAGATTTAAAATGGACTCATTCCAATTACAGGATATCAAAGGAATCCAGTATTGCTTTCCACCATTGTAATTTGCACATCTGCTGACCTTCCTTGATTGGGATAGCTGATTATTAGGCTCCCTCTATGGAGCCGAAACTGATCCCCTATTACCTGGATTCCCGATCACCATAAGGCACTACGGACTTCCATCTGAAGTAGCTGATAGGACCATGGGACGCTCCATCACCAGAGCTGCTGGTGCCTGTGGGCTTGGATTAGGTCTGGAATTATCAGTTATCCAGGTGGAAGCAGAACAGGCACTCAAAGCCATTCTCAACATGACCCAACCAGCCACAGTATTTGGATGCCCAGGGGTTAACTTCAGCGATAGGCCCATGCTACTACTACAAGATTGGCAATGTAGGGTGGGGTGGGTACAAATGTGGGTGAGCCAGT
Organism: Myotis brandtii; assembly: GCF_000412655.1. Lineage (NCBI taxonomy): Eukaryota > Metazoa > Chordata > Mammalia > Chiroptera > Vespertilionidae > Myotis > Myotis brandtii. Next base: position 3,117,985 of record NW_005362626.1, on the reverse strand, counting down.
CAAACATGGGGCCAAGCGGTTCCCTTGTCCTGTTTCTCCAGCCAGCTCTCAGGCAACTGTGGATGTAGGAAGTAGAGCACTGCAGTGACAGTGTAGCAAGGGGTGTCCTGTAGGCAGAGCACAGTGCAAAGGAAGCCAGCAGGACACTGTGATCACTGGAATTTGAGTCTCCACATAGCCCTCCATAAACATGGTAAATGACCACAAATGCATCAATGGATTGGGATAGAGCAGGGATTATCCTTGTTGGCACACTACAGCCAGCAGGATGCAAGGACTATACTAAGAGCAATATCCACATGGGTGTGAACCATATTCTGGTGGGCTCCTCCTCTGATATGGACCAGCCCCCATGAGGGCAATCCAGCCCCAGGAGGTTGGAAGGAATTGTGGCAAGGACCATCAGTGGCCAGCTTGGAGGAAAGAGGGTGGAGACTCTGAATCTCCACTTAAGGGGACTGAGGAACACACTTGAATAAGAGGAGACACCGATTTTTCAGAAGACTCAATCCTTCTGAATAAGCAAACACAATAAATCTAAATCAAGCCCCCCAGACACTGCTTGAGTCCAGCATAGAGAACTGGGACTCAACCAGCCTCTGCAAGGTCAAAACTATTTTCATTTTAACAGTAAGACATTGTCTGTCTTTTACTGTCATTGTCTTGCCAATGTACAGTGGAGTATTCCAGATGCTACATGAGACAACTGATTGAAGCCATAGATGAAAAAAAATTCAGCTGCCTCCCATTAAACCAGACATTTAATAGATTTACAAGTATAAAACAAACCCACTCTTCTCACCAATATGTTGGGTTTAGAATAGTTATTTTCATGAAAAAAGTTTATATTAACACATAATAGATATGTTAAGTAAATTAATAAAGATTCCAATTTTTTGTTTTATTTTCTTATATGGAAAAGAAAAGTTCTTAGTCTTAATGTTTTTAAGAATATAAAGAAATCCTGAAACCAAAAAAGTTCAAGAACCACCGCTCTATAGTAGTGGTTCCAATATTTTTTTGCCCTTGAAACCTTTGGGAAAAAATGAGAGAATAACTATAATTCTCTCAAAATACACACATACACAAATTTTTCATTATTTTGTCAAGGGCTTCATAAACCTCCATTGAGCCTATAAAAGGAAAGATAAGAGAACATTAGACATCTAAATCACCTTGCTTTAGAACCATGGAAATCCTATATAATAAAAGGCTAATACGCAAATCGACCAAATGGCAGAACAACCAGTCGCAATGACGGGCACTGACCACCAGGGGGCAGACGCTCAATGCAGGAGATGCCCCCTGGTGGTCAGTGCAGAAGCCTCTCCCACCTCCATGGCAGCGCTAAGGATGTCTGACAGATGTCAGTCAGTCAGACATCCCCCAAGGACTCCCGGACTGCGAGAGGGTGCAGGCTGGGCTGAGGGACCCTCCCCCCACCCTCACCCTGAGTGCACAATTTTCGTGCACCAGGCCTCTAGTCTTTTACATAATTATAAAACAAAATTATATCAAAATGGAAAATAGGCAACCCCTAAATAAAAACATACTATGTATATCAAGCTTAACCACAGAAGGGAATTATTCTAGAGACTTTAAAACAGTAATCTGATTATACATCCCTAGTAGGCTGTATCTATATCCTAAGCTAGAAGGAACTGCAAGCAGAATTCAGTAATCATCGACTAATAACAACATTGACAGTCATTTTAAAACTCGGAGGATAAAGACAATAAGCAGTATGATTGTGGTATTGTGATTACATGTTTAAGAAGTTATTTCTTAGAATATATATGTATTTACAGATGAAAAGATAGCATGTCTGAGATTTGCTTTAAAATCATCCAGTCGGAGGGGAGGCGGGGAGAGGACGGTGAGGTGAAAGAATTATCGGACATATGCTTGAATCTGTTGAATCTACATGCTGGTTATATGAAGGTTTATTAAATTAGTCTATTTTGTAAGTGTAAGAAATTTTACATAAAACTTTTTTTTAAATAAGGAAAGGTTAAGTATGCAATCTGCAAATATCACAGCTGAACTCTTATTTTACTAACACTACTAAGTCCAATTTTATCAATGAAGTTCTTTAGCAAGAGGGCTGAGCATTTGATTTATATAACACACACAATTTTGACAATTCATGTTAGGAATTTTCTTATTTCACTGGTCATGTTTTTTAAAATGTGATAAAAATTTTCACTGGCTATATCTTCATCAGGGAAGAAAGCAGAATCAGGTTTAAATAATACCTGTCTCAACATTCCTAAAAGCCTATTTCTGCACAACCAACAACCCAATTCTAATTTAAAATCATTTAATCTAAGTGTCTCGAATATGGAATTTGTTCTAAAGAACAATATCACAAATCTCTTTGGCAGTATCGACTTTTTTCCCCACATGTTGTGACTGAGTTTTGTTCAAGAGCACTTTATATATAAATATTCCCCTAAATGGAAAGGCAAAGATTGTTGGTGTAAATCAAATAGAATAGTGCTAAGCCCTAGCTATAAAATACTTGTAAGGCAAACATGCGGCTGTTTAGCAGGCCCTGAGCCCTGCTTAGACTGTGTCATGGGCATTTCCACACCTTATTAGGGAACTGGAGGCTAGGAAAAGCTGCTGAAAAGAGGCTGCACCTCCTCTTGCTCTATACCGCAAGCTGAATTTCTTTAGCTAATCTGTGCGTAATCTAGAAGGAAGGGAAGCTTCTTCCTGCCATTCCAAGTTCCAGAAGAAAAATCTGAAACAAGGCATAAATATGCAGAACTAAACATCTATTCTGTAAGATACATAAAAACTATTGCTACCTTTGGTGGGTCAGGGTTGGAAAAAAGAAGTCCTTTCCTTATTTTACATGTGTAATATCTATAGTATATATTGTGTATTATTTTACTAATATCTTACTTTTAAAATCAATAGTTTCCTATATAGTTATGTTCAAAAACATGTACAAGATTGTTCATAGCAGCACTATTCACAATAATACCTCCGAAGTGGAAACTACCATTCACACAATACTATATAGCATGAGAATAAACCAACTAAAATAACAAACAACAATTTGGATTTATCACACAAAGAATAACTACTATACAAATCCACATTTAAAAAGTTCAAAAACAGGAAAGACTAAGATATACCATTAGAAGTCAGAATTGTGGTTACCTCTAGGGGAAGGAGGCAGTAAAGACTACAAGAGAGAGGACTGAAGGCTCCAGAACAAAATGAAATAGACGTACTTCTTCCTATTCTTCCTTCCAGGTACAGCTAAAAACCCAGGATATCCTATATAATAAAAGCCTAATATGCAAATCAACTAAACAGTGGTGGAACAACTGGTCATTTATGATGTGCACGACCACCAGGGGGCAGACGCTCAACATAGGAGCTGCCCCCAGCCCACAGGCCCCAGGCCAGCCAAGGTAGGTGCCAGCAGGGGGGCCCCCCCAGATCACCCCGCCGATCACCCCAGAGAGGGAGGCAACCGGTGGCAGCAGTGGGGGGCAGGGCCGGCGAGCAGGCGGCGCCAGGCCAGCCAAAGCAGGTGTCAGCAGGGGTCCCCCTGATCACCCCACCGCTCATCCCACAGATTGGCCCTGATTGCCAGTCAGGCCTAGGTTTCCCTACCCATGTACAAATTCTGTGCACCGAGCATCTAGTTATAAATAAAACAAACATAAGAAGACTCTAAAAGGTAAAGAGAAGGCAGACCAGCAAGGGAGCTGGGGACCCAGTGCTAGTTCTCTGGGTTTGTGTTTTGTTTCATATATCCTGGACTGATGGTGGAGGTGGAAAAAGCTAGTGTTTCTATTCTAGAAACACTGATGAGAACAGACAGAAAATATCCCCCCTAAAAAAGCCTGCTCTCTCTAGCCAGAGGACCAGGAAAGGGGCCACCTAGCAAGACAGAAAATCTTCAGACAATAACTGCTGCTGTACCCCATCCAAACACCACCAAAAAAGAAGAAAAAATGTGGTCCTAACATCACCTCTATCAGCCAAGATTGAGTTAAGAATAGACTTAGATTAGTTACCTCTATTTCAATTACTGAGACCCACCTAAGTTATCAATCACGTTAATGAGGGAATGAGGATTTAAACCTAATCCCCAATCCAAAGAGTGCTCCTTTCCACTTTATTTACTTCCTCCACAACCACCCTGGTTGTGCGATCGAGTTTTCTTGAATTTTTTCCCCACAATTTAGTGTCAGTATTCTTTATATTTTTACTATCTACTCCAACTTTATTTTATGTCCCCAAATACATTGCACTATTGAAATAAGAATAAAAATAACTAGGTAATACAGCAGCTAATTAAAAAGCAGTTTTTTTCACCCTTGTTGGATGGTTCAGTTAGTTGATATTTCCATACACCAAAAGGTTCAATCCCAGTCGAGGCAGGTACAGGAGGCAACCAATTGATGTTTCTCTCTCACAAAGATGTTTCTCTCTCTCCCCGCTTCCTGTCTCTTAAATCAATTAAAATATATATATACTAGAGGCCCGGTGCACAAAAATTTGTGCACTCGGGGGGCGGGGGGAGGGGGGTCACCCAGCCCGGCCTGTGCCCTCTCGCAGGCTGGGACCCCTCGGGAGATAACGACCTGCTGGCTTAGGCCTGCTCCCGGGTGGCAGAGGGCAGGCCCAATCCCTAAGTGCAGCCCCTGGTCAGGCTCAGAGCAGGGCCGATTGGGGAGTTGGGGCGCTGCCCCCTATCATGCACAGAGCAGGGCGGATCGGGAGGTTGCAATGCCACCCTCAGTCACGCTCAGGGTAGGGCCGATTGGGGGGTTGGGGCACCGCCCCCTGTCACACTCAAGGCAGGGTCGATGGGGAGGTTGCGGCGCCACCCCCTGTCACGCACAGAGCAGGGCCAATCAGGGTGTTGGGGTGCTGCCCCTGTCACTCACAGAGCACGGCCCATCAGGGGGTTGGGGCGCTGCCCCCTGTCACTCACAGAGCAGGGCCAATCAGGGGGTTGGGCACTGCCCCCTGTCATGCACAGAGCAGGGCGGATCGGGAGGTTGCAATGCCACCCTCAGTCACGCTCAGGGTAGGGCCGATTGGGGGGTTGGGGCACCGCCCCCTGTCACACTCAAGGCAGGGTCGATGGGGAGGTTGCGGCGCCACCCCCTGTCACGCACAGAGCAGGGCCGATCAGGGGGTTGGGGCGCTGCCCCCTGTCACTCACAGAGCAGGGCCAATCAGGGGGTTGGGCACTGCCCCCTGTCATGCACAGAGCAGGGCGGATTGGGAGGTTGCGATGCCACCCTCAGTCACCCTCAGGGTAGGGCCAATTGGGGGGTTGGGGCACCGCCCCCTGTCACACTCAAGGCAGGGTCGATGGGGAGGTTGCGGCGCCACCCCCTGTCACGCACAGAGCAGGGCCGATCAGGGGGTTGGGGCGCTGCCCCCTGTCACTCACAGAGCAGGGCCAATCAGGGGGTTGGGCACTGCCCCCTGTCATGCACAGAGCAGGGCCGATCAGGGGGTTGGGGCGCTGCCCCCTGTCACTCACAGAGCAGGGCCAATCAGGGGGTTGGGCACTGCCCCCTGTCATGCACAGAGCAGGGCCCATCAGGGGGGTTGGGGCGCCACCACTGTCACACTCGGGGCAGGGCCAATGGAGA
>NW_005362626.1:3104239-3112255 GCF_000412655.1 Myotis brandtii | reverse complement strand
TCCCTGCTCGCTTCAGTGCCTGGTTGCCGGCCGCCATCTTGGCTGACAGTTAATTTGCATATACTCACTGATTAGCCAATGAAAAGGGTAGCGGTCATATGCCAATTACCATGTTTCTCTTTTATTAGTGTAGATATATATATATATATCCCCTCAGGTGAGGATTTTTTATGTTTTTAATTTTATTTTTTTAGGGAGAGGGAGAGATAGAAACATAAATGATGGGAGAGAATCATGGATCGGCTGCCTCCTGCACGGCCCCTATTGCGGATTGAGCTCACAAGCCCGAGCATGTGCCCTGACAGGAACTGGAATCAAACTTGCAACCTATTAGTTACTGGGTCGATGCTCAACAGCTGAGCCACACCTGCCCGGCTAGGGTGAGGATTTTTTTTAAAAAGCAGTTTTATCACTAATGAAGCTGGACAGTTTCACATTTTACTAAATTCTCTCTGTGAATTATCTTTTAAAGTCTTTTGTCCAGCTTACTAATTGAGGTCTTAACAAGAAAAGTCCTCCCCCACCCTCTCCCAGAAATCAGAAAAACATCTGAATAGATACTTTACCAAAAGGTACAAAAATGAAAAATTGCTGAAGTCATTAGGGAAATGCAAAATAAATCACAATAAAATGGTGATGGCTGTACAACGTGACTGTATTTGATGTCATTGAATTATACACTTAAAATGGTTCATATAGTAAATCTTATGTATATTTTACCACAATAAAAATCTTTTAATCATAGTAGGCAACACTATATACCTATTAAAATGACAAAAAGAAAAACATACTCTTAGCATAGGAACCAGCGATCCTATTCCTAGGTATTTAGCCTAGTAAAATGAAAATGTATGTTAACACAAAAATCTGTATGAATATAGTGTATTCTGGAAACAAAGGGCCCAAACATTCTACACCTAGGGAATGGGCACATCCCTATAAGAAAACACTAAGCAATAAAAAGGAATGAACTACTGATACATGCAACAATGTGAATAAATCTCAAAAGCATTTTGTTAAGTAAAAGAAGCCAGTCTAAAAAAGCTACATACTGTATGGTCCCACTTATGACATTCTGGAAGAGGAAAAACTATACAGACAAACAGATCAGTGGCTGCCAGGTCTAGACTGAACTGTGTTGTTTCTCCCACCGCTACAAAAATTCATTATGTTGAAATCCTGACACCCTGATACCTCAGAATGACTGTATTTGAAAACAAGGTCTTTAAGAGAGGTAATTAAGTTTAAAAATGAGGTCATTAGGATGGGTCCTGACCCAATATGATTGGTGTCTTTATAAAAAGAGGAGATTAGGACACAGACACACACAGAAGGAAAACCATGTGAAGACAAGGATAACACCGAAAGTCTGCAAGCCAAGAACAGGAGTTTCAGAAGAACCCAATCCTGCTATACCAGTGGTCGGCAAACTCATTAGTCAACAGAGCCAAATATCAACAGTACAACGATTGAAATTTCTTTTGAGAGCCAAATTTTTTAAACTTAAACTATATAGGTAGGTACATTGTTATTAACTTAATTAGGGTACTCCTAAGGCTTAGGAAGAGCCACACTCAAGGGGCCAAAGAACCGCATGTGGCTCGCGAGCCGCAGTTTGCCGACCACGGTGCTATACCATTTTCTGTTTTTTATTTATTCTTTATTGAATTTACTGGGGTGACATTGGTTAATAAAATTATATAGGTCTCAGGTGTACAATTCTATGATACATCTTTTATATACTGTATTGTGTGTTCACACCCCAAGTCAAGCCTCCTTCCATCACCATTTATTCCCCTTTATCTTCTACATTCCCCCACTCCCCTTCCCCTCTGAAAATCACCATACTGTTGTCTGTGTCTATGTGGGGCTTTGTTTTGTTTTACTTAATCCCTTCACCTTTTTCACCCAGCCTCCCAACCACACTCCCCTTCAGACAACTGTCATTCTGTTTTCTGTATCTAAGAATCTGTTTGCTAGTTTATTTTGTTCACTAGATTGCATATATACATGAAACCATATGGTATTGCCTTTCTCTGGCTTATTTCACACTCCAGGTCCACCCATGCTGTCCCTAAAGGTAAAATTTCCTTCTTTTTAAATTTAAGCCAATTAATTTTTAAATAACATTTTCCATTGTATAAATGTGTGCCAGCTTTTATTCACTCAGTTACTGATGAGCTCTTAGACTGCTTCCAAATTTTGGCTATCTATACTAATAATAGCCTAGGTGGCATCATGCCCTCATGCATCACACCCTATGTCGTCACAAGATGGCTGCACACACAGTGGAGGCGGGGCCCGGTGGCCGCTCCACAGGGTGAGGCCTGGGGGTCCCGTGACTCCACGCGACACAGAGGAGGCTGGAGGATGGTCTCGGCAGGGGAGGGCAGTTGTGGGTGATCAGGCCGACAGGGGAGGGCTATTGGGGGCAATCAGGCCAGCAGGGGAGCAGTTAGACATCAATCAGGCTGGCAGGGGAGCAGTTAGGGGCAATCAGGCAGGCAGGCAGGTGAGTGGTTAGGAGCCAGCAGTCCCAGATTGTGAGAGGGATGTCCGACTGCCGGTTTAGGCCCGAACCCGGAGGAATCGGGCCTAAACCAGCAGTCAGACATCCCCCGAGGGGTTACAGATTGGAGAGGGTGCAGGCCAGGCTGAGAGACACCCGCCCCCAGGTGCACGAATTTCATGCACTGGGCCTCTGTTGTAAATAACGCAGCAATGAACATAGGGGTGGCATATATACTTTTGAATAAGTGTTTCAGATTTTTTAGGATATATTCCCAGAAGTGAAATCACTGGGTCTCCTGCTTATTCCTTGATCTCAAACTTCTAGGCCCCAGAACTGTAAGAAAATTAACTTCTGCTACTTAAGCTACCCAGTCTGTGGTACTTTGTTATGGCAACACTTGTAAACTAATACAATGTCTGAAACTGAACTTCTGTCTTCCCATTCACAGCTGATGAAACTACACTAGAAATCAATGAATTCCTTTTTGTTAATCCTCACCAGAGGATATGTTTTCCATTGCTTTTTTTTTTTTTTTCGGGGCGGGGGGGAGGGAGGGGAACATCCGATGTGAGAGAGAGACATCAACTGGTTGCCTCCCACACATGCCCCAACCAGGGCAGGAATGGAACCTACAACCCAGGTATGTGCCCTTGACTGGGAATCAAACTCAAGACCCTTCAGTGCGAGGGCCGACACTCTAACCACTTAGGCACCAGCCAGTGAGAAATCAATCATTTTTAAATGCTCCTCTCCCCTATATCTACATCACCTTATTATTCATTATTCTATTAATTCTACCCTGACCTGTTTCTTTTCTTATTCTCTCTATTCCCACTTCCTTAATTTAAATACCTACACAGGCAAACCTTGTTTTACTGCACTTTGTTTTATTGTGCTTCAAAGTGAAGGCAAGAACATCCACCAGCAAAAAGATTTTAATTCTCTTTATTGCAAGACTCGCTCTATTGCAATGGTCTGGAAGAGATCTCACAATATCTCCAAGATATGCCTATAATATCTTGCCTAGCTCATTGCAGTAGCATTCTAAAATATAGTTTGAATAACAGGTTTTCCTTGGGGTCTTACTTCCTGCCCCCTTTTTAAGAACCCTTTCCCTTCTACCTGCATTATACTAAAAATAAGCAATCTTCATGTTCTTACAGGAGAAAAGTGAAACCCACTAAAATGAGCCTGTCTGGAAGAGAAGGCTGGGGTAGCCCCGTATTAATCACTCAGAGCATTCCAACCTAGAAGGTATTCAACAATGTAACAGACAACTTAGGATGTCTGCCCAGATCAAGAATGGACACAGTCAGCCATGATTTTATTCTTTTTTTTAACTGAGATATAACTAACATATTACATTAGTTTCAAATGTACAACATAAAGATTCAATATATGTATATGTTGTAGGATAAGTCTAGTTAAATGCATCACCACAGTTACAAATTATTTTTCTTGTTCTGAGAACTTTTAAGATCTCAAAAACTTTCAAATATATAGTATAGTATTATTAACTATAGTCACCATACTGTACATTATATCCCCAGGATTTATTCATAACTGGAAGTCTGTATCTTTGGACATGATTTTTATTCTTACGTTATCTTTCTGATCCAGCTACCTGGATCATAGGTAGGCACCTGACCCAAGATGGGCCAATCAGATTCTAGCTCCCAGAAATTTGGGGTTAAGAGTTAATCAGGAAATAGGGTATATTCAGGGGAGTAGCCAATTGTCTTGCCTCTGCTTAAAACCCTCCCATGACTCCCTACCTCACAAAAGTAAGTCACCTAAGTCCTACTTACTCACTCACCTCGACATTCCCCACTGGCCCCATGATCTCTCTGACCTCATATTTTACTTATTCTTCCCTCAACTCATTTACTGGCCCTCCTGGTTATTTCTTGAAAATTCCTGGCATTTTCCCAACTTAGAGATTTCACACTGGCTGTTCACTCTGTCCAGACTGCTCTGTCCACAGAGCATTTATTTGCACATCTAATTCCCTCTCTTCTTTTACTCCTTTTCAATGGGCAGGAGACATTTAAAATTGCAACCCATTGCCCTAACCGGTTTGGCTCAGTGGATAGAGCATCGGCCTGCGGACTGAAGGGTCCCAGGTTCGATTCTGGTCAAGGGCATGTACCTTGGTTGCGGCACATCCCCAGTGGGGGGCGTGCAGGAGGCAGCTGATAGACGTTTCTCTCTCATCGATGTTTCTAACTCTCTATCCCTCTCCCTTCCTTCCTGTAAAAAATCAATAAAATATATTTTAAAAAATAAAAATAAATTTTAAAAAATTGCAACCCATCTTCATATCCTGGCACTCCTTATTCCCTCCTGATTTACTGTTCTCCACAGCGTTTATAACCTTCTAGTTATGCCATATAATTTCTTACATATGATTTTGTGATTCTGTTTTTTTTGTGTGTGGTGTTGTTTCGTTTTTTGTTGTTCTTTGGTTTGGTTTGTTTTTTTTGGGGGGGGGGGGTGTCCTTGGATTTTGTGTATTTGGTTCTCTGCCTAGCCCAAGTACATAAAATAGTGTGCCTGGCTTGTAGCAGGTGCTCAATAAAACTCTGTCAAATAAGTGCGTATCTGCTTGATCATAAGCATGCCCAAACAGTGAAAGTCGATCTACGGTAAGAAGAATGAAGCAGACATGTCTGGAAGCACAAATGAAAAACCATGTGGTTCTAGAGAGACAATAACTAGCTATTTGGTTCTGACAACTTATCCACTTAACTCATCCAAGTCACCTCAAGTTTTCCCAAAGTAAATACAGAACAGGACCAATTGCAATACACTTCAGCTTCATACCTCCCCAATGACTATGTTTCATAACGCATTAAGAACAACTGCTTTGGCCCTGGACGATTTTTCTCAGTAGTTAGAGAATCAAAGGGTTCCAGGTACAATTCCCAGTCAAGCACTACCTCAGTCCAATCTACTGTCTGGGTGTAAACGGAAGCAACCAATCAATGTTTCTTTCTCTCATCGATATTTCTCTCTCTCTCTCCCCCTCCTCCCTCCCCTTCATTCTCTCTAAAAAAAAATGGAAAAATATCCTCAGGTGAGGGTTTAAAAAAAGAATAATTGCTTTGGCATTTTGTTTAAAAAAAAATACAACACTGATAAGATTGTTTTTTATGTTCTGCTAGCATAAGGAATAATTTAGCAAAATGAAAAAAAAATCAGTTCTATGTACCACTGGGCTGAAATGAGAGCAGTCTACCATATGAGAGTTACATACATCAATACTAGCTTGCAACATCCCAATAGTGTGGTGCTTTTTCCAGCCCGGCAGGTGTGGTTCAGTAGTTAAGGGTCAACCTATGAACCAGGTGGTCTCTCTTCATTCCCTGTCAGGGAACATGCAGGGGTCTCAGGCTCCATTCCCAGTGAGGGGCATGCAAGAGACAGCAGATCAATGATTCTCTCTCATCATTGATGTTTCTATCTCTCTCCCTCTCCCTTTCCCTCTGTGAAACCAATTTAAATTAATAAGAAAAGAAAGGAAGGAAGGGAGGAAGGGAGGGAGGGAGGGAAGAGAAGGAAGGAAAGAAAGAAAAGGAAGGAAAGAAAGAAAGATCCCCCCCCCCCACTCCCACCTTGCACTGCAGGATCAGACTCCTAATCCTAAAATGAGGAAGCTGCATATCTAGTCTCCCCCAGCTCTGAAGTTTAAAGATGTGATGATGGATAACAGTTTATGTAATACATCTGCACTCATACAAACATAAGAATGACTCACCCATCCTCTGTATTATGAAAATAGGTTATAAACCTGTTGATTTTACAAAAATAAAATTTAACACACTAAACACTTTTGAGATCTCTAAAATCTAGTAAATAATATGAAAGGGCAAAATCCATTTGGCAAATAATCAATTTTCTAACAGAATTCAGTATTGCTTACTATAAATACAAAACATTCTGAGCATTATAAAATCATATATGGTGCCACTAGAGGCAAGCAAATGCTATTTTTAAAAGAGAAGAGTTACACTGTTTGCAAGGTTGATATTTTAGTAGCATTCTTATTCTCTTTGTTCAGGTTAACATATTCAAAATAGAAAAGTAAACATCATCATCAGTGTTTTAATAAGGGGTGACAGATTAAAATATTTTAAAATTTTCTTTGTTTAGCCACATTTTCCAATTCTACTAAAAGACGATTTCTTTTGTAATCAGGTAAGAACCCAATCCATTTTCTTAATATAAAAAATTATCTGTAATTTATTTAGCAAATAGAACAGTTGTTTGCAAGTTTTTTGCACCTTGACTAGCATTTTTACCATGACATTCTTTCCTTCGTGTTTTTTCCAAGTTCAGTTTAAATGCATTTTGAAAATTTCATAAGATTTCCAATTTATAATTTCGCAAAAGTAGGCAAGAGAAGTATTAAAATTCATTTTCACTTAATGACTGGCAGCTTCATAAAGCAAATACAAAATAAAGTTCAATCAAACTACTAAGGCCTGATAAAAGGAAAACTCTATAATCAGAATATCTAGGCTTCAAACCTGACTCTTCCTGGGTGTGCAACTTGAAAACCCTATTAAAATGCCCAAGCCCGGATTTCCCCGTCTATAAAAGAGAATGCCTGCCTCCCCCACATAGCTCCTGTGAAGATCAAATGTGGGTGCCTGCGAGTGTGCTGTGTAAACCGCGCTGTCACATGCAATGTTACCACAGAGGAGGTCCTCGGTGATTATCAAAGGAAAGACTTCTTTAAAGGAAGGTAAGCCGAGTTCTAGCAACTCGTGACTTACTTAGACAATGTCAAACTTTGTATCGCTCCTGATTCCAGGCCATGACAGCGCTCCCGGATCTTCACCTAAAACCTCCGAAATCGCAGTTCATCAGGTGGAAAGCTGTTCCTCATGTCCCCACATACGTATGCCCAAAACATAAATGTATCGTCACCCACAACCAAAACATCAAGAAACAGGGTGATTTAGGCATTTCCTCTAGACATTTTCTAAACTGACCGACTCTTTTAAAAAAATATATATAAAACTGCTTAAAAAGAACCTACCATATTCGGTCTCCGGGTAAACAAACGCGTTTCCATCACCGGATGTTTCTGCCTATGTATTCCGTGTACAAAGCTCAGCTCGTTCCGAAGCCGTCACATCCCAAACACACGCGCACGCCGAGCCCGGGCCCTGGTGTCAGGGGCTAAACACCGCATAAACCACCGCAAAACAAAACCATCCTAACGAGCCGGCCTCCCCGAACGGCCTCGCTCGCGGGGCCTTCCTCTTCCTCGTTTTTGTAAACATACTCGACGGGGACCAGCGGGCGGAGGGCAAGGGTTTTAAACCGGGGTCAGTCGAGTTCACGCCACTCGGCCGTCACCTGGCGGGGTATTTTTCGCCAAGTTTCAGAGGCAACAAAGAAGTTTTGTCGCGAGGGAGGCAGGGCCGGCACAGCGATGGGCACCACGACAGAAAAGAAAGAGAAAACCGAGTGAGGGGAGGCCGTGGGAAACGCCC
>NW_005362626.1:3095485-3103540 GCF_000412655.1 Myotis brandtii | reverse complement strand
GGGGGCGTATACTGGCCGGGCCAGAGTTCCTGACCAGGGACCCGGCTACCTGGGCCTTGTCCGGAGGGTTGTGCGGGGCCGTGGGGCTGTAACTAGGAGGGAACTGAACTCTGGTGGCCCCTGCGGAGGCGACAGAGAACGCGAAGGGGGAGAGCGGCGTGGGCCGTCCCTGGGGCGCCTGAGAATCCCCGGTTCGGCCTGGCTGCTGTTGCTCGCTGGTTGAGGTCCAGTCGGGGGCGGGTTGGGCTGGCTCTCTGAATTCAATAAAAATATATTTGAAAAGAAAAAAAGAATTCCCTGGGTGCTTGCGAAAATAAGAATTCTGCACCCTCCTGCCACCCCACGCCCCCACCCCCTCGGAGATTCTGGGGCCCCTTCCTCTCTGAATTCAATAAAAATATATTTGAAAAAAAAAGAGTTCCTTGGGTGCTTGTGAAAATAAGGATTCTGCACCCTCCTGCCACCCCACGCCCGCACCCCCTCGGAGATTCTGGGCCCAGGAAGGTGCTTTTTTTATTCCGAACCTGGGCAGTTCTGATGCTCCTTTTGAGGAAGCACTAACACAGCGATTTTCAACCTCTCTGATCTCATGGCACACGTAAACTGATGACTGAAATTCCGCGGCACACCAAAAAATAGGTTTTTTGCCAATCTGATCCAAAAAAAATAGGTGTATTTTTTATTCATTCACACCATACGACCGTTGTCATTTTTTTTATTTGACAGTCTAAGGGGAAAAGAGGTCAATGCCCCTGGCTAAATTGTCAGGTATTGCTTTTTTTTTTTTTAATACTGTGTCCCTGGCCAGGTAGCTCAGCTGGTTGGAGCATGGTCCCATACACCAAGGTTGCAGACTCAGTCCTGGGTAGGGCACATACAAGAACCAACCAACGAAAGCGTAAATAAGTAGAACAACAAATCGATGTTTCTCTGTCTTCTCTCTCTAAAATCAATTTTTTTAATTATTGCAGTACATCGAATTTCACTGTACTGAAATATCTCTGAAATGTAAGAGGAAGTGCTAAAATATCGCTGACAGTAAGACAAGCACTAACTTTACCAAGATTCCACCCAGGGAGGCTTCTGCTTGGGTTGGAAGGACTACACCTATAAACCGCTTAGGCTGGGGATTGAAACGTGAACCTGAGCCCTAACTGGTTTGGCTCAGTGGATAGAGCGTCGGCCTGCGGACTGAAGGGTCCCAGGTTCAATTCTGGTCAAGGGCATGTGCCTTGGTTGCAGGCACATCCCCAGCGGGAGGTGTGCAGGAGGCAGCTGATCGATGTTTCTCTCTCATCGATGTTTCTAACTCTCTATCCCTCTCCTTTCCTCTCTGTAAAAAAACCAATAAAATATATTTTAAAAAAAAAAAAAGAAAAGAAACGTGAACCTGAAAGAAATTGGTTCAGCTGTGGACAGGGCTTGATATACGTACTGAGTTATGGACGCTTACCTGGCCAGAGCTAAATTGCTTCAGCCGGATGAAAGGTTGAGCTCTGCCTCCATCATTACACTGCCTTTCCTCGTGATCTTGGCTTTTTCTCTAAGTGGAAAACTATTTAGAAAATACAGATTATAGCCCTGGCCGGTGTGGCTCGGTTGGAGTATCATCCTGTACACAGAAAGGTTGTGGGTTCGATTCCTGGTCAGGGCACATACCTAGGTTGTGGATTTGATCCCGGTTTGGGGTGTGTATGGGAAGAGGGATCGATCTTCCTCACATCAATGTTTCTCTTTCTCTCTCCCGCCCCCTTCACCTCTCTAAAGTCAATAAACATATCCTCGGGTAAGGATTGGGGAAAAAAGAAAATGCAGATTAGAAAGGCCACCACCATAGAATTGCCTGAGTAGAAGCAAAGATGTCTCTAACCCCAACAAAAAAATATTTTAAACAATATGCAGATAGATCCAAGAATGCTAGCAAACATTTTTTCCATCTGTGTGAGTGAAGCAATTGGGAAGGCCCCTCTCCCAAGCCTCATCTATCAGAGCAAGACTTAGAATAAAGGTAATGAAATGGAGTCCTCCAAAATGAGAGCAGCCCTCTAAGTCTAATGTCACTGATTTGACTAATGTTAACCAAGGCAGGAAAGCAAGTTCTTGACACAATAATGAAGACTCACTGTTTTCAATGACTGACCTTGAGAAATGAGCATATTTAACCCTTTCGTGTTGAATTTGAAGGAGGCTGTCTCCAACCCTCATCCCTCACACCCAACCCCAACTTGAGTCCACCCCTGCCCCCGCCCCCGCCCCCACCCATAAGCTTACAACCCTGTAAAGCCTGTGGCAGAGCACCTCTCTCTCACCTCAGGTCAAAGGCACACAGTTGAGGGCCACCAGACCAAGTCTCAGATGTTGGACAGCATAGGGGAAAGGATTCTGAGAGAAAGATGGACTGTAGGGTTTACTGGAGGAAGTACTAGCATTTCAAGGCAGGTATGTGAACCTCTAGGAGCAGAACCCAATTAGGATTGTGTGTGTATGTGGTGGGTGGTGGAGGGCTCCTTCCATTTGTCTTTAGGTGTCTAACTTAGTGATGCTCAAAGCAAAGTTACTTCTAGAATTGAAAATTGCCCCAATCTTCTCTTCATTTGGTGGTCAAATATAAGAGTACTAAACCAACATTTGTTGGGTCCCTGCTGTGTGCCAAGAACTGGTCTTCACAACATCCCTTTGAGATTCATAAGTCGGTCACAGCTCTCTTGGTTGCCATTGAAAGGAGCCCAACTAAACTGGTAGACAAAAGGGAGGAATGAATAAACTGTCCCAAAAGAAGTGGTCCACTGGACCCCAGGACTCCTCTCTCTCCCCATTCCGAAACTCTGCTTCTCTCTGCACATTAGCTTCATGCTATCAGACTAGCTCCCTCCATGTGGCTGGAGAAAAGGCCACTGATAGCTCTCAAGGTCACATCTTCAGCCTCACTGTTAGACAGGCTGAGAGTGATAATCTCTTGTCCCAAGTTAAAAATTCCCAGGAGCCCTGGCTGGTGTGGCTCAATTGGTTCGAGTGTCGTCCTGTACACTGAAAGGTTGTGGGTTGGATTCCCAGTCAGGGCACATACCCAGGTTTCCAGTTCAATCTGAAATCAGGGTGTGTACAGGAGGCAAACAACAACACATTGATGTTTCTCTCTCTCTTTCTCTCTAAAATCAATAAAAACATATCCCCAGATGAGGATTTAAAAAGTAAAATTCCCAGGGAAGGACACTTAATTGGTTCAGTGAGGTGCCCATCCCTGAATCAAATGATTTTGCCAAAGAACTAGGATCTGTAAGAGCATGGACACTGCCACGGAACTACGTTATGGAAGTGGAGAAAAAACATATCCCATGAAAAGGGGAGGACAAAACAATAGTTGCCCATCCTATATAATAAAAGCCTAATATGCAAATTGTCCCCTCAGGTGGTCGTTCAACCGTGAGTTCGACAGGGAGATCGGCAGTTTGACCGCTCGCTATGACGTGTGCTGACCACCAGGGGGTGGTGTGGAACATGGCAGGCGTCAGCGACGTGGCATTGACAGCAGGCGGCAGTGGAGGTGCTGCCGGCCCAATGGGCCCCAATGAGAGTGGGACCGCGGTGGGACAGTGGAGCAGGTGAGCGGGCAGCACCAGGCCAAAGTGGTTAACCCCCAGACAGGGACCAGCGGTGGCAGCAGGGGGCAGGGCCACCGCCCAGCTCCCAGGCACTGAGAGAGAAAGGGCAAATCGCAATATTAAAATATTTCTTCCAATTATTTTCCTTTCGATGTACACAAATCCGTGCACTGGGCCACTAGTTATGTTAGAATTCTCATTGTTTTCAAACAAGAGTACCAATATTACATATAGAAATATGTTTATTTGCCACATTTTATCCAACAAAACCAATGTTAGAACTGGTACAGAATTTCAATCTGAAAAAAATTTTACTTTGCTCAAAAGAGATACTTAAAGGTATAGCATACACATGTTCCAGCCTCGTGTGTGTGTGTGTGTGTGTGTGTGTGTGTGTGTGTGTGCTTACTTTGTCATGAGGATACAAGAGTAATGCTGGGTTTCATATAGCAATAAAATGAACAAGAGGGTATAATTTTTTGAGCACTACCTATCACAATAACAAACTAAGAACAACAATAATTATGTCCAATGAACATCAATGGCAATCCTGTGAGATAAATATTATACCAGTTTCACAGGTGAGGAATTCGAGACTCACAGCTGATAAGTAACTAGCTGTTGGCCATACAAGTAGAAGAATAATCAGAATTAAAAGAACAGGTCTGTCCTACTCTAGGCTTCCAACTGATAAATCTCACTATTAGCAGCTACCCTCTTAACACTGCCATTAAACTCTCAACTTCTTACTGTGAGCCCATATTTTAATAGGAACTCATGACTTTTCAACAGTTTCACAGAACTGCTGCTGAACATCAGCCAGGGAGCAGGTCCCTACCAGGGATCAGACCCCATTAGAATTAGCAGTTGGCACCAGCCCTGGGGCTGCAAATTGGGTCAGAAAGAGGCATCATCTGACATTTCCTCATTCTGCCAACCCAAAGAAAACAATGAGACATATGCCCATACATTTCCCTTTCAGAGGTCTCCCTTTCCAAGCAAAGTGTGATTTATGAGTTGCAAAGGGTTGCAGGCAAGTTGGGAAATACTAGGTTTCTCTATTATAAGATTTCTGGGTGCCTTTAATCTATAAAAATGTGTTGAGTATAAGAGGGGAATATGGTCACCACTGGTGTCTGTTTCTCTAAGAGGCCATCTCACATGGCTGGGGTGCCCAAACATGCACACCACAAAATGCTGAACCATGCAAGCCCCATGGACCCCAAGGATAAATGAACCAACAGGTCCACCCTTGGAAGTAGAAAAGCATCTAAATTGGCCGTGGAACCTCCAGGTCTAGAGGATCCTGTAGCTTAGGAATTTCTTGAACTATGTTGGATTTCTCAGGTAAAGTCAGGTCACAACAGGCTGGTAATGAATCCCATCCTCTGAGAGTGGAAGCCGGGCTGACCCATGTGAGCTCATGGGCTCAGCCTCAGAACCTCAGGGGAACTCTGAGGCCATAAACAAGCATTTTTAGGAGTGGATTTCTTAATGTTCTTGCCTTTGAGATATGGTGTAGGGGGCTACATAGTGGCCCCCTTCCAAAAGATATGCCCCTGCCCTAATTCCTAAAACCTGTGAATGTTACCTTATTATTTTTTTTTTTTTAAATTTATCTTAAGTCTGTCAAGATCTTGCTTCCAGGTATATCCTCTATTTGGCTCAAATACATTTTTGTAAAAAAAAAAATGTTTAATGGTCTTTGCTGATGTGATTAATGATCTTGTGATGAGGAAATCATCCTGCATTAGCCAGATAGACCATAAATCCAATGACAGTTGTCCTTATAAGAGAGAGGCAAAGGGAGACTGAGACACAGAGGAGAAGGCCAGGTGCAGACAGGGGCAGAGATGGCAGCCAACAAAAGCTGAGGAAGCAAAGAAGGATTCTCCTTAGGGCTTTTGTAGGCAATGGGGCCCTGCCCACACCTTGATTTCAGACTTCTCATCCCCAGAACTGTGAGAGAATAAACTGCCTTGTAAAGCCACCAAGTTTGTGATAATTTGTCACAGCTGCCACAGGGAAGTTGCGTTCACCACCAATTTAGACTTCAACATTGACTTGCTGGCTCCAGAGGCTGTGGCCGCATCTCCAGTTTCAATCCCCTCGGCCACACTTTCGACAGCTCCTGGGCCTCAAGGGCATGTCTCTCTTACTGTTGAGTCTCTTTAAATATACATTTCCATCTGATATTTTGGTTTCTAACCTGATATTGTGTAGTTGCCCTAAAGGGAAGCTCTTTCTTAGAGGTTTTATCTTAGATGCATGGATCCCAAAGGAACCTTCAGGGATTATCTGGCACCTCTCACTCCTGTATTGATGAAAACCATTAAGCTCTGAAGCTGAATTTCTTGTGTTATCCTCTTGTATGTCTTCATTATAATCAGACATGTATTTAGGGCTTATTCTGTTCAATATGCTATCTTAAACCTGGAAGATATGCAGGTCAAGCAAGTGAAAGACCTGATCCCTATCCCCAAAGAACATTAGTAATGAATTAGGGACTTCTGCCTAACTCCACTGGGAAAGGATCCTTTTAACAACCTCACTTGGGGAACCCACATACTTATTACTACTGTAACTGCTTAGATGGAACTTCAAAGTCTAACTATTACTTCTGGATTTTATAGGTTTTCTGGACAACAAATGGTAAGTCCATGAATACACATACGTGTTATATTTGTGAAGTCCTCCATCTCCCTTCCTCCTGGCAACGTTATCTGCCTCTTTTTTAGGGAACTGCTCCTCCCTCACCCCAAACACAGAGTTCTAGAGGAGCTGCCAGTCTCCCCACTGGCCCGCCCCTATCTGAAGAACTTGATAGGAAGTAACTCATTCAACACTCAGCACTCAGATGAGTAGCAGCTGAAGAGGAAAAAGCTCACAGGAGAAACTCTGAATTTCCATCAAAGGTGCCCCTGCTCCCTGTGTTTCTGAGTTTAGATGGGTGTTTAAACTTTCCTCCTTACTTTCCCCTGTGTGATGCTCCATGTCCCACTTCTTGGAGGGTAGGGAGACTCACAATTGTGTTCCTACCCTGCACAGTGCCTAACCCCCTTGTTAGTAAGACCATGGAGACCACTCCCTTAATCTATATAACCTCCAGCTAGTCATTGAGAGACTGAATATGCAAATGGCCCTGGTTGGTTTGGCTCAGTGGATAGAGCATCAGTCTGTGGACTAAGGGGTCCCAGGTTCCATTCCAGTTAAGGGCACATGTCCGGGTTGTGGGCTCAATCCCCATTAGGGGGCGTGCAGGAGGCAGCCAATCAATGATTCTCTCTCATCATTGATGTTTCTATCTCTCTCCCTCTCCCTTTCTCTCTGAAGTAAGTAAAAATATATTTTAAAAATATATATGCGAATGAACAATGACCAGACCATATGACAACAGAACTCTGACCCACAGCCTGCTGTAACCAGCCCAGAAAGCCAGACCACAACCTCTGCAGCAATTGGCCCAGGATGGCCAGCACTTAACTGTCAGCTTCCTTTATTTTTGACTTGGCTTCCAATTTAGGACCAACTGGAGAAAGACAAATGTGCTCCCCTAACCAATCACATAGGATGCCTCTCCCCTTCTAGTCAGCTGCCTTTAGCTTCCCCAGGCCAACAGCCACCAAGCAGTACATTTGAAGGCGCCTCTTTTTCCACTATGAAGCTTTCCCCACTCCTTTGCCTACCTTTGAGCCTCTGCCAAACAGGAGAGGGTGGCTTACTCCTTTTGTACAGCAAGCACTGAGTAAACAGATTTGCTTGTCTCATTTGGGTGGTCTTTATTTCAACATCGTTTTAGTTTTCACTGGTCCTTAGATCTTTCTATAGTGCCCTGCCCGCCCCTGCCCTTCAGGTAACCTTCATCACTCTGGGCCTGCCCCCCTTCCTCAAATCTGCCCTATTTGGACAGGAATGACTTTGCCCAACAAGCATCAGCTTTTTCCTGCAGTGACTCATCAATTTCCTCATCAGACCACTGTGTTCCACGGCAGGTGAGATCTCCAATCACTGCCGTGACACCCACAGAGCCTCATTTTAGCCCAGTACTGGGGAGCAGTTGCCATAGGGATAGATGCAGCAGGCGGCTGGGAGAGTGGCTCACTGCAGCCAGCCCACGTCAGGGAGAGGCCAGGCCTGCTGCTGGTCCCTGCTGCTCAACACCCACGCCCACCTCCTCCCACCTCTACCCTCACCTCCTCCCACCTCTACCCTCACCTCCTCCCACCTCTACCCCCACCCCTCCAGAGCGTAAAGGGGTTTGGGCTGGGGACTGTCCACGTAGGTAGCTCTCGGATCCTTGGCTTAGCACATCCCCCACATTAACTGCTAATGGTTGGCGTCACTTGGTTGTGCAGCTTAGACTGTGTTGCTTAGCAACGAAATAACAAACAACGTAAATCGAATCTCCATTGAATCTGCGTGAAAGGCTTGTTAACGTGGTCGCAATCTCAGT
>NW_005362626.1:3094635-3095431 GCF_000412655.1 Myotis brandtii | reverse complement strand
TAAAATGTAGGATTAACACATACTGTAAAAGTGCACAAAGCCTACGTGCAATTCTTTATAAATTGTAACAGCACTTAGGACCGCACAGACTTCCCTCCCGTCCTCCCCGCTCAGTACCCAGCCCCACAGACATGACTGGGTCTTCCATCGCCCTCAATTTGTTCTGCTTTTGAACCTCATCTGAATAGAATCAGGCAGTAAGGGCCTTTGTGTCTGATTTTTTTCACTCATCACCACAGCCGTGGAGATATCCTCATTGTTCTTTCCAGCTACACACACAGCACGCCTCCCTGCACTTTTTTTTTTTTTTTTTTTTTTTTTGCCGTGTAAGATGTATAGGTTCTGGGGACTATAAGTGGACATCTTTGGAGTGCCATTAGTTCTCTCACAATGTATTTTGTAAATAATGAACATAAAATATTTTGGCAATAAAAAAAGTGATCACATGCCCAGCCCCGCGTGGCTCAGTGGCTGAGCCTCGACCTGTGAACCAGGAGGTCACGGTTGGAATCCTGGTCAGGGCACAGGCCCTGGTTGTGCCCAGTGTGTGGCATGCAGGAGGCAGCGATCAATTGTTTTCTCATCATGGATGTTTCTATCTCTCTCCCTTCCTCTTTGAAATCAACTTTTAAAAAGTGGTAAGAAAGACGGCCTAGAACAGCTGCCCTCTTGCTCATCCCTGCAACTCTAACGGGCATCTGCCACCAGCTCTGGAGAGCCCCCCTGCCACTTTGGCTGGAGGGCAGCAGAGGGAGCAACTTGTGACCAGGTGGCCCAAGACAGCCCAAAGGCAAGT
>NW_005362626.1:3094148-3094581 GCF_000412655.1 Myotis brandtii | reverse complement strand
GGCAGGGGAGAGAATGGCTCGGGACTGGGAAGGGGCAAGATGTCCCCTATTTGCCTGTCCCTGCGATTCCTGCAGCTGGCACGATTTTTAGAGGCAAAACCAGGACACCGTGGGGCGCCGGCGCGCGGTTTCCATTCGAGTAGAAGGATTGCAAGCACTGGGTGCTGTTGGTATTGAACCCCTCTCGGAGCATCTCATGCACGCAGCGTCTGCACATCTACACCGCTGTCTCCCTTCGCACCCACCCGCTGCTCGGTGCACCCCCAGCCTGCCCTGCCCACCTCGCCCACCCCGTGATCCCGCCGCGCCCCCGCCTTTCACACTAGCGCTTGGCCGCCCTGTTTCTGCTTTCTCCGCGACCCCCGAACCCCTGCTGCTCGGACACTCGTATTTGCTTTTCTCCCAAACAACAACACTGCTGCTCCAGCCGCCT
>NW_005362626.1:3085535-3093859 GCF_000412655.1 Myotis brandtii | reverse complement strand
TCCAGGTGCCGCGTGCCCGGTGGCGGAGCGGGCCGGTGGCCGCCACCCTCGCCCTCTGAAAAGCCCTCTCTGGTCTGGGGGTTCCCTTAGGGTTGGTTTCAGGATCTTCTGGGGCCTCTGGGGTGCATCTCTCGGGGTTGCCGGGGGACCCGCCCTGGCCGCAGATGGCACGACCTCGAAGCAGCCTTCCCTGGCACGTGGGGCCAAGGGCTCCCCACCACTTCCTGCGACCCCCAAAACTCCACCCACCCGGTTCGCAAGGGGAAGGAGAGGAGAGGGAAATGGAGGCTTGAAGAGAAGGCGACAGGGCCAAGCGCTGGAAGCGGTTTCCTAGGCGTTTTTCTCTTGCACCTGGAACAGAAATGATATACAATGTATGGGCCTCTAGATACCCTTTGACAGTGCTCAAAGGACATGTATTTTTTAGCTGCTTCATTGAGCTGTAACTCGCATATCATAGCATTGGTCCACTTAGTGTGTAATTCAATGGTTTAGTATCTTCACAGGGCTGTGCAATCATCACCACAGGGGATTTTGGACCGTTTGCCTCTCTGTAAAATCAAGCCATTGCCCACTTCCTCCTCACCCACCGCCCCTAAAGGAAATCACATAAGGTGATATTTTGTGGCTGCCTTCTTTCGCTTCGCAAAATGCTTCCCCAGTTCATCTAGGTTGTAGCATGTATCAGTACTTCATTTCTTTCTTTTTTATCACCAATAATATTCCATTGTTTGGATATAACACATTTTGTTTCTCCACTCATTAGTTGATGGACATTTGGGTTGTATCCACTTTTTTGGATATTTTGAATAATGCAGCCATGAATATTCATGTATAAATATTTGTGTGGACATATGTTTTCAATTCTCTTGGCTATATACTTGGGAGTGGAATCACTAAGTTTTATAGTAACACTAATCCTAACATTTTAAGGAACCATCAAAGACCTAATTTTAGGTATTTTGGAAAGAGGGGGGTGGGGCCATTCAAAAAGCAATGGAATGGATCTGCAACCCAGGTGTGGATGAAGAACCTTCTCTATAGACAGCCTACTCTCTGGAGACTTCTGGGAGCAATTGCTCACTGTATTGAGAGGAGTAGATAGGGCTCAGGGAGGGCTGGATCCAGGGAGAACGTCCTCCTTCCGGGGAGAAGGGAGATGGACATCCCAACTCCCAGCTATCACCATTCCAGAGGCTGTACACAGAGAGAAGTCCACAGGAACACCCAGCGGTGGCTGGTTGGAGTGGGGGCTCTGGTGAGAGTGTGGGGGGGAGCATGGCTTTACAGCTGAAATAATATTTACCTCCACATCTGAGAGACTCTGCAGCAAGGAACAGGGAACAGCATGGGGTAAAGCCCAGCCATGGGAAAGTGCTTGGTGAACTTGACTGTGGTAAAAAGAGGGGGATGGGAGTGAGGGAGACAGGCCCAGGAGGGTAAACAGAGGCCTGGCTTCCATGCCAGGGAGTTTGGATTGAACCTGTAGCCACGTTCTTCCCAGGGAGTTCTTGGAATGAGCCCAGATGACAGATGTGGTCAGATGTCTGCATGGCCCTGGCCCCCATCTGCATTGCCTGAGCGCCCTCTGTACTGCCACAGTGTGGCAGGTTTGGCACCCTGCGGTGGCAGAGGGCCAAGTCTGAGCTGTGTGCACAAGGGTTGTTATCCTGGCCTTTGTACCTTCTGCTCCAGGGACCTGCCAGGCTTCCAGCTCCAGTTCAAATTTATGTTCAGGTTTGCCCACATCTTCTTGGGAATTGGATCCTTTCATAATTCTACAACATTGTGTAATGTTTAGACATCAGGAAACCAGAGGGAGTTGACATAGGGTTAGATAATAATAGAGCATTTTAAAATAGCTAATGGATTCCATATTACTTTTCTCTTCACTAATGATTAAACTCCCCATAAAGTCCACAGGGTCAGATTGCTCTGATTCATCTACAAGTGGTTTCCGATAGTTTTAAAACAAGGATTAATTATATCAAAGCTGGAATGATTATGAGCTTCTGAACCAAAATGTATCTTTAGCCTAATTTTATTGTTTGCAGTTTCAGAGCCAAGAGCTAATTTAATTAATGTTTATATGAGCAGTAAACATCATTAATAATAGTGGGGTGCATTGTTAAAGTTGTGGCCCCCCAGCGAATGGTGTCCCCGAGTCCTCACTCCCTTGCAAGGTGACTTTGCTGCTCCTCCCTAAATCAAGAGGTTCAACTATTTCTCCACTCCTTGACTCTGGGCTTGATTTGGCAAATGGAATGCAGCAGAAGTGACATTGTGCAACCTCCAAGACTAGGCCTTAAGTGGTATTATAAATTCCATTTTTAATCTCCTGGAGCACCCAGAGACCAGGTGGAAGAGAAGCCCAGTGGACAGCCAGACCAAGGCTCCAGACAAGTGAATGAAGCCATCTAAGACTTCCAGCCTCAGCATTCCCACCAGCTCTCAGAGCCAGGGGAGACCCACAGAAACTTGAGAAACAATATATTGTTGCTTTAAGCCACTAAATTTCAGGGTCATTTTTTAATGCAACAGTAGATAACAAATACAAATAGTATCCTAAACGGTAACAGTTTTCACTATAAAAACTGGCCTCATCTCTAAAAACAGGTATTTTCCCACTTTTCAGAACAGTAAGGTAGTGTTTTCACCTTTGAAAGAAAGTGGAGTTGTTCAAGAACGTCTGTGAGCCCAGCTGGAGTGGCTCTGTTGGTCGAACATCGTCCCATGAACCAAAGGGTCCCCAGTTCAATTCCTGGTCAGGGCACAAGCCAGGGTTGTGAGCTTGATCCCCAGTATGATGTGTGCAGGAGGCAGCTGATCAATGTTTCTCACATTGATGTTTCTTTCTCCCTCTCCATTCCTCTCTCTCTAAATTTAATAGAAACATAAAAAAGATTTAACGAAAAGAAGAAAGTCTGTAAATTTAAATTTGAATGCCAAAGTATAATAATGTTTAGCCATTTAAAAACAACACAAAACTGAGGCGTTTTATTATTCAGACTAAGAGCTAGTTAGGGTGAAAGAAAAAGAAATTGATAAATGAGTTCATTGATTGCTTCTCATTTTGTCCTTATCCGGTGCTTTGCTTACTTCTAACTCACAGAAGTTTGAATCTGTCCTCCTTTGCATTTGGCTTTGAATAAGCAAAATTGTGCTTTCCTTTCTGCACCCTTTCAAGGCTACTGCTTCCCTCCCAGCAGCTCTCTCCACACTGGTATACAACACGCTCTCTTCCTGACATCATGACCTTTTCCTTTTCGAGACTTTAAATTAAAACTTATCTCCCAATATCAGGATTTGTCCTTTTCTTTGCTCTTTTATTGAAAAAAAAAACCAAAAACATGACTGAACAATACACCTTTTATGGGTTCTCTTGAAATTAAGGAATTGATAACAATGTATTCCTCTGATCTCAAGAATACTGGGCAACAGATACCTAGAGAAAAAGGATGAGTTAAGAAATTACTGTTTAGACTTTTGATACTGTTATTTTATATATTTTAAATTTCTGCCCCACCGGCATGGCTCAGTGGTTGAGCATCAACTCAAGAACCAAGAGGTCACAGGTTCGATTCCCAATCAGGGCACATGCCCGAGTTTCGGGCTCAGTTCCCAGTGGCAGTGGATCAATGATTCTTATCATTGATGTTTCTATTTCTCTCCCTCTCCCTTCCACTCTGAAATCAAGAAAAATATATTTTAAAAAATTTACATTTCCATACTGTAAATTTTTTACTTCAGTGCACAATTCTGTGTATTTCAGCATATGTGGAAATATGTGTACCCACCACCAC
Organism: Myotis brandtii; assembly: GCF_000412655.1. Taxonomy (NCBI): domain Eukaryota; kingdom Metazoa; phylum Chordata; class Mammalia; order Chiroptera; family Vespertilionidae; genus Myotis; species Myotis brandtii. Next base: position 3,090,056 of record NW_005362626.1, on the reverse strand, counting down.
AATCAGGATCAAGAACCTTTCATCCCCCCAGAAACTCCCTCCTGTGCCTTGTATTATGAAACCCTCTGTCATCCCCAGCCCCTGGTACCCACTAGTCTTGCCTTTCCAGAAGTTCATATACATTGGGTCATATAGAATGTATCTTTTTAAGACTGACTTCTTTCAATCACCCATCCATGTCTGGGGGTGTATAAGTAATGTGTTCCTTTTTATATCTGAGTAGTATTCCATTGTATGCATGTATCACCATTTGTTTATCCATTCACTCATTGAAAGATGTTTGGGTTGTTTCCAGTTTGAGGCAATTATTAATAGAGCTACTATAAATGTCTCATTTTAATTAAAAATCTATATGCTGTTTATTTCAAAACTACTTTATCAGCAGACATATTAAGCCATGATTTATGCTACTTTGACATTTATTTAAAGTGCTTATTCTAGTAGTTTTGGGGGAGATTAAATGAGCATTTCCTTTGCATTATCACTTTTATTAGATAAATATCTTTTGTAAAAAAACATGATTTGATATGTCCACAAATTGGTGACAACTCAAGACAAAGTAAGATCAAATCCATATAATAGATACAAATAGACTAAAGTGGTAGCTTGGAACAGACCAATTTTACACATGATCTGAAGGTGGAGAGATAAAAATAATTTTTTGTTTTAATTTGGGCCAGCTTTAGCTCTGAGGCCTCGCTGCTGAAAACATCGATACAATGTTTAGCTTCTTATTTGCAACATAGTACATAGTTTCTTAGAGTTGCAGCTGAGAGTCCGGCAAGTGAGGCAGAGAACGTTGGAGCCTGCAGCAAGCAAGCCTCATGCTTGCTTCAGTGCCTGGCTGCCAGCCGCCGTCTTGGCTGACAGTTAATTTGCATATACTCACTGATTAGCCAATGAAAAGGGTAGCGGTCGTACGCCAATTACCATGTTTCTCTTTTATTAGTGTAGATATCTTTTGTAAAAAAACATGATTTGATATGTCCCACAAATTGTGACAACTCAAGACAAAGTAAGATCAAATCCATATAATAGATACAAATAGACTAAAGTGGTAGCTTGGAACAGACCAATTTTACACATGATCTGAAGGTGGAGAGATAAAAATAATTTTTTGTTTTAATTTGATGCATTTTTGGTTTGACCTTAGAAAGTACTCAATATGTTGGCAGCTAGAAATTGCATGAATTTGTTGATAATGTGTTTTGGCATCCTTGAGGGCGGTTTTGGGTACAGAAAAACTGTCAGATGTTTATTTTGGCTTTACATTTAATTTACAATATGTGAAAGTTACAAGTCCTAAATCCTTATTCTCTTATTGGTTATTAAATTGAGGTTACCGTGTGCTCTCCCTCCTGGGAGCACATCCTCACCTTTCCCCTCTTTCCCCCCACAGGCGTGCACCTCCTAAACTCTAAGGGCCTTCAGGAGACTTGCAGCCAGGGGAGCTTGTCCCAGGCTAACCCCCTGAACCTGTCCCCAGGGCCCCCTGTTCACTCATTCTCCAGTGAGCTGACAGCAGTCCCCCCTTGGTGGGCAAGGAGAGCCCCTCACGTGGTTTCAAAGCCCAGGGCTTCAAAGAAAACCACCAGGAAACCTGTGTCTGTTAGACACCGAAGGACTCCTGGACGAGCAGGAGAGGTGAATTGTGTCTTAGGTCAACAATCAAATGAAAACCTCAGGGTTATGCCTTCCAAGGCAAGCCCACACCCTTCCCTGGAGCATACCCACAGTAAATCCTATGTGTTAGAATTTATAGTTAGTGATGAAAATGCATAAATTAATAAAACATTATTGCAGCATCCCATGATTTAATAAATCCTATTGACGCAAATCATTTCATCCATTTAATAACATGGTGTTATTCTTAGCAACTAGATGTTGGTTTAAAAAATCACATTTGATTAAAGCAAGCACATCAAGTCAGAATGTGGGGCTTTCTATAAGATAATGACTCAATTTTTAGATGAGAAGAGCGATAAGAAAAAGTAAACTCTCCAGACTTGGAAATAGAAACGGATGACCCAATGTCCTGTCCTTTCAATATCATGCTGGGGCACTAACGCCCTGGGGGGTGCAGCTTTGCTTCAGGCTATTTAAGATTAATTAAGATGTTTTGCAATTCTGTGAGGGAAGAGGATGACATGTACAATATGACAGTGATGTCAATGGTTCTCAGAGCAATTGAGATTAATTTTGTCTGGTAGAGATGCAAATGATTTCTGTCTGGTAGCAACAATCAAAAACATTTTGAATTTTCAAAAGAAAAAGAACATTTTGATGATCAGGTTTATTGCCTTGGAGGTTATTAACCAGGCTTTTTTTCTAATCTAACTTAGCAGTTATTTTCCAATGCCTGTGTAGCCTTAGTTTCTCAAAGTTTCTTTCAACCAATTAGCCAACCTACTGCTTCCCTCATTTGTGAGTTAATGAAATATTTGATACCTAGTTCCTTTATGTTATGGGAGACTCAGGTTTTGTCTTTTTAAGAATTCTACTTTGAGCCCTAGCCGGTATTGCTCAATGGATAGAGTGTCGGCCTGTGGACTGAAGGGTCCCAGGTTCCATTCCCTATCAGGGCACATGCCTGGGTTGTGGGCTCGATCCCCAGTAGAGGGCATGCAGGAGGCTGATCAATGATTCTCATCATTGATGTTTCTATCTCCCTTCCTCTCTGAAATCAATACAAATTTATTTTAAAAAAATAAAAATTTTACTTTGAAAAGAGACTTGAAAATTTTATCAAATGTAATATGTGGGCCTTATTTGGACCCTGTCCTCCAACAAACCAGTTGTAAAAGACATGTTCGGGGAGACGGAGAACATTTATAAGGTGTCCTAGGTATTAATGCTATTAAGCAAGGATTATTGCCCTGGCTGGTGCTCAGTGGTTAGAGCATCGGCCTTTGGACCCAAGGCTTGAGGGTTCAATTCCCGGCCCCGGTTGATGTGTCGTTCTCATGTCGATGTTTCTTTCTCTCTCCCTCCTCCCTCCCATCTACTCTCTCTAAGAATCAGTGGAAACAATATCCTGGGATGAGGATTAAAAAAAAAAGGAAAGAGTTTTTTAGGTGGGAAGATGGCATTAGTGGTATGCAGGAAAAGTATATATATATTTTTACTGTATTAATTATCTGGTATTGTGTAACAAAGTATCCTAAATCACTGAAAGTATTTTATTTATTTTTTAAAAATATATTTTATTGATTTTTTACAGAGAGGAAGGCCTCCTGCACACTCCCCACTGGGGATGTGCCCGCAACCCAGGTACATGCCCTTGACCGGAATCGAACCTGGGACCTTTCAGTCCGCAGGCCGACACTCTATCCACTGAGCTAAACCGGTTTCGGCTGAAAGTATTTTAAATGTAGGCTTTATTATTATTTAGGTATGGCAAGTTCAACAGATCAGAAGATGCCTGCCATTAAAAAGAGAGTTTATCATATTCACACATCCCAAGAGAAGGGGCCACACCATGCTCCCGGTGGGTTACATGGGAAGCCAAAGTCAATTCAGAGGCAGAGAGAGTCAGGGGGAAATGTGGGCAAGAGCCTTTAATGTGGTTTCCACAGGGAGGAACAGGTGAGGCAGGGTAAGCGAGCTTAGGATTGGCTGGTCTGAATGATTTCAGTGGCTCTGGGACACAGGGGCTGTCTCTGGTCTGCTAGATGTCCTGGGGGTGATTAGTCCAGGCAGACAGTGGCCCAGAGTGTGAGAGCTCTGTGAGAGTTCGATCAAGGAAGTGGTTGGGTATGGGCTCTGGATTAGCAGGTTTGCCTGTGAAAGCACGTGCTCTCTCTCTGGAATTGGCTAGGCCTGGAGGGACCGTGTTTCCAGGGTCGGCAAGGCCCCAGGATCACATGGTTGATACACAGTGACTTTAAAAGTTTCTTGGTATTTTTTACAGCTTCTGAGAGTTAGGAATCTGGGCATGGCTTAGCCAGGTGGTTTGGCTCAGGATCTCTCAGGAGCACACTGTCCAGATCTGAACCTGACTGGAGCTGGAGGATCTGTGTCCAAGATGGCCTAGGCACATAGCTGTTGGAAAGAAGCCTGCATTCTTTGCTGGCTTTGGCCAGAAGCCTCAGTTCTTTTTTTTTTTTTTAAGTATATTTTAGTGATTTTTTACAGAGAGGAAGGGAGAGGGATAGAGAGTTAGAAACATCGATGAGCGAGAAACATTGATCAGCTGCCTCCTGCACACTCCCTACTGGGGATGTGCCCGCAACCAAGGTACATGCCCTTGACTGGAATCGAACCTGGGACCCTTCAGTCCGCAGGCCGAAGCTCTATCCACTGAGCCAAACCGGTTAGGGTGAAGCCTCAGTTCTTCATAGGCCTGCTGGCTTCCCCTAAAACAAGTGATGTGACAGAGAGAAAGAGAGAGAGAGAGAGAGAGAGAGAGAGAGAGGTAAGCCACACTTACAAAAATCTATATATATAAAAGGCTAATACACTAAGTGTCCTTCCCTCCATCCAGGTAATGATGTCACATAGCAATGCCTGGTTTCCTCTCCC
>NW_005362626.1:3063858-3084768 GCF_000412655.1 Myotis brandtii | reverse complement strand
TGCTGACAATTACCTGAAAGAGAAGTTGGGGTGCTTCACTGGGCTGGAAAAAGTTTAGCTAAATCAGAAAGCAGGTCTAATTAAGCAAGTTTGTTCTATATCTATAAAAAGCTAAGTTGAATCACACATGTGCAATACATATAAAGCTCTTGCTGGCGCCAATTGCACATGTGTTTCGATTTGTCATTGTCGATTGTGAATTTGGTTGACACTTATATTATAGAGAAAGGGCAAATAGCAATATTAAAATATTTCTTCTAATTAATTTCCTTTCAATGTGCATGAATTCATGCACCAGGCCACTAGTAAGTTAATATCAGAAGTGATGTACCATCACTTCCTCTGTATGCTATTGGTCATACAGATGAACTATGGTACAATTGTGGGGGAAGACTACATAGAGTGTGATACCAGGAGGTGGGAATCAAAGTAAGCTAACTTGCATACTACCACAGTCCACCAATGACCCACGTACTTCCCACATGCAAAATAGAGTCAACTGCATCCTAGCTGGTTTGGCTCAGTGGTTAGAGTGTCGGCCCGAGGACTGATGGGTCCAGGGTTCAATTCCAGTCAAGGGTACGTACTTTGGTTGCAGGTTCTATTCCCTGCCCTGATTGGGGCACGTGGGAGAGACAACCAATCAATGTGTCTCTCTCACATTGATGTTTCTCTATCTCTCCCTCTCCCTTCCACTCTCTCAAAAAATCAATGGAAAAGTGTCCTCGGTGAGGATAAACAAGACACCTCTTCCAGAGTCCGCAGAAGTCCCAATCTATTATAGCATCTGCTCAGTGTCCAGAATCTCATAATCTAAATCAGGTCCACATGTAATCATGTCTCTCTCACATCGATGTTTCTCTCTCTATCTCCCCCTCTCCCTTGCACTCTCTCAAAAAATCAATGGAAAAGTATCCTCGGTAAGGATAAACAAGACACCTCTTCCAGAGTCGCAGAAGTCCCAATCTATTATAGCATCTGCTCAATGTCCAGAATCTCAGAATCTAAATCAGGTCCATGTGTAATCATATTTCCTTAAATATAGTTTCTCCAGTATAGTTCTTCTTGACAAGTTGTCTTCTCCCACCACCCCTCTCTATTAGTCAGCTTGAGCTGCTATAACAAAATGTCATAGACTCGAGGGCTTAAACAACAGACATTTATTTCTCACAGTGCTGGAGGCTGGAAGTCCATGGTCAGATTCTGGTGAGGACTCTCTTTCTGGCTTGGAGATGGCTGCCTATTTGATATATACTAACAAGGCAAAGAGACAGCTAGCTCTCTGGTCTCTCCTTATAAGGGTACTAATCCCATGATGAAGACCCCACCTTCATGGCCTCATCTAAACTGAATTACCCCTAAAGGCTCCTTCTCCAAATACCAAATACCATCACGTTGGGAGGTTAGGGCTTCAACTTATGAATTTTGAGGTGACACACACATTCAATCTATAACACCCTCTCCCACTGAACATATAATGGGACAGACATAGAATAACCACTCTAGACCCTGCTGCTCAAACACAGAGAAAATGAGAGCCATGAAGAAGTTGCTGGTCCATATAGATTCTAGAATCTTCCCAGGTCAATGTAAATTCCTTGTCTCAGGCTTGAGACACTACGCTCCAAGGCTCCGGGCTCTGCTCTCTGGGCTCTTGGTTCTTCCCTGCGAGTCATCCATCCTTTTTCATAAAAGGTATCATGTGTTTGCAGCTGAGTGATATTCTCAGTCTACTTTCTGTCAGTAGAATTTTGAGGGTCCAAAGGCCTCTTTTAATTTGATACTATCCCTGTCCCTTTCAGTTCAAGTTGATCATGATTCTGTACATATAATTCTCTTAAAATCTTCTGTGAATCTCATTGGGATCCACTCCATTAGACAAAGGCAATGCCCACAATTCTTTCTGAAATAAGCCTCTCTCCAGGCAGGGCTTCTGCAAAGAACTGAGGGATAAGAAAGCTAAGCTTTCTAGGAACACCATCCTTTGATTGAGAGGGTCTGGGGGTGTCTTAGCCAGTTTGGGCTGCTATAACAAAATACCACAGGCTGGGTACTTAATAAGCAACAGAAATGTGTTTCTCATAGTTCCCGAGGCTGGAAGTCTGAGATCAGAGTGCCGGCATGGTCTGGGGAGGACCCTCTCTGGGTTGCAGGCTTTTTGTATCCTCACATGGTAGAAGGGGAGAGGGAGCTCTCTGGGGCTCTTTTATAAGAACTCTAATCTCATTCAGAGGGGCTCCATCCTCATGACCTAATCGCCTCCCCAAGTCCCCACCTCCTAAAGCCATCACCCTGGGGATTAGGATTTTAACGTACGGATTTGGGAGAAAGCAAACATTCAAACAATGGTGGTGAGGCACACCTCTGATCTCTTTAGAGGAACTTTTGTCTGAGCAGTATTCTGGTGCGACCCCTTTGGTGGTCGAACGACCCTTTCACAGGGGTCGCCTAAGACCATCCTGCATATCAGATATTTACATTACGATTCATAACAGTAGCAACATTACAGTTATGAAGTAGCAACGAAAATAATTTTATGGTTGGGTCACAACATGAGGAACTGTATTTAAAGGGCCAGAAGGTTGAGAACCAAAGCTTTAGAGGAACATTTGTCTGAGCAGTATTCTGGTATACTACCTTATATCTTTCTGAATCTTTTAAAAATGGTTTTACAGGCACACTCTAGGGTTTATCTGTGGTTCGTAGTTATTTCTGGCGGAGCCCTGAATTTAATTTTTGCTTGGAAGCCATTCCTTAATTCTAGCATAATTTGCCATCTGTAAAGGCTGAGAATTTTGAAACCCATCCAGTCGTAGTTCTTTTCCTCTCAACAGCCCTTCCTTTGATTTATCTCTCTCCTCTGTAAGCAATTAGAAGAAACCAGGCAGCACTTTCAACACACTGGTTCAAAATCTCCTTAACCAGATCACCAGTGCCTTCGGTACGTTTTCTTCTGTCCACATACCTGCAGGCAACAGCATTACCAGGCTCCCCCTCCTTCAGTTCTTAATAGCATTTGCCTCGCTTTCCTGCAAGCTCTTACCTGAATTTTTAAAGACGTGGACCCTGTTGTTAATATTTTCTTCAAGGCACTTCACGCTTTCACACTCTCAGTGGAGCCCCTGCCCCGTTTCAAAGCCATTCCCACATTTTAGGGGTTTTGTCACAGAGCACCCCACTTGCAGGCATTAAAATGTCTATGAACTATCTGTTGCTGTGTCACAATGTAGCCCAAAGTTTAGTAGCTTAAAGCAATTGAAATTATTATCTTGCACAGTTTCAGAGGGTGAGGAATCTGAGAGTGACTCAGCCAGGTGGTTCTGGCCCGGTGTCTCTCAGGCGGTTACCATCAAGGTTACATGTCAGATGGCTGGGGGTGCAGTCATGTGAAACCTGACTGGGGCTGGAGGATCTGTGTCCTGATGGCCCAGGACATGGCTGTAGGTCAGAGGCTTTCTTTGCCACATGGGCCTTCATGGTGGTGCTCATGACATGGCAGCTGACTTTCCCCAGAGGAAGCAATGATGATGATGATGATGATGATGATGATGATGATGATGAAGAAGAAGAAGAAGAAGAGAGAGAGAGAGAGAGAGAGAGAGAGAGACAATGAGAATGAGAATGTAAGATGGAAGCCACAGTGTCTTTTACAACCTAATACCAGAAGAGACATACCATCACTATTTCTGGCTTCTACTGGCCACACAGACCAGGCCTGGTACAATGTGAGAAGGGTGTGGATTCCCAGAGGCAGGGAGTGTTATGTGTCATCTGGAAGGCTGACTACCACAAAATTACTCATGGGCAAAATGTCATGTTGTCTATAATTTACATGCTCCAGCAAAAAAAGAAATCAATGAAGCAAATTTAGCAAACTATTAACAATAATTATATATAAGTCTATGGTATATTGGAGTTTACTCTTCTCTCTACTTTTATATTTGTAAGTTTTTATAATAATAGAAAATAGCTAATTTAGGCTTTCTGTCTGTCTGGAAGTGATGGCTTATTGGCTCAAGAATCTTCTAGACACCAGGTACTTTCTTTTGAACCCAGCCTCTGACCTGCCTTCACCAGCAATACCTGCCCTCCACATAAGACTCAGTGCTTTCCCTGCTGGCTGCCTGCTGCTGCATTCAAGGGGTGGAAGGCTGAGTCAGCACCATCACCCGGTAAATGGTAACAGACGAAGTGGAATAAGTTCTCCTTCAGGTATTTTGAGATGTTCTGAAACACACCAGCACTTTTTCTGATTTTGATCCAAAATTTCTTGGGAAAAGCAGTTCCATGAAATACTTTTCCTGACCTTGCCTTCAAGATCAGTGTTAATCACAAGGTTTTAGCAGAGTCAGCGGTTTTGTTTAACTTTGCCTTTGCTCTGTTTGTTAATTCAGCTTGGGCTCATCCAGGCCTGGAATTTAGTTCTTTATTTCATAATAAAAAAGAAAACAACTTTGGAGGGATAACCAGCTGTGACTGCCGAGTCATCGCTCTTTAATTTATTAAGGAACTCCATGAAATCCTAGTGTTCGTTTACTCTGAGTTTTTATAAGAATGTAACTTTAATTCTTTTCATTTTTTATTTTTTTGAGCCTGGGTTAAATATTAACTTATGTGATAAATTTTCCAGAGGAATTTGGAATTAAAATAGGCGAAGCTGAAAAACTGCCATTTTGGGTGTTGCAAGCAAGCAGTTTGTGCATTTTAGGATAGAAACAAGGATTTGTTCCTGGTCCTCAGTTTGCTCTGGGTGATAACACTCTTGTGATTTCTTTGAATTATTCAGATGTAAAAAAAAAATTATTGTGGAAAAATCTGAAGGCAGTAAAATGATTTGTTTGCTGATGTTTGCGAATGAGGTGTGAAGGGATCTGTTGATAGTAAATCTATGTACATCTAGCAAGATAACACTTCTGCAGTGAGGAAGACTGGAGAGTACCCACCATGGTGTGATGGTTTGTTTGGTAATGCACCCACTTGGCTAGACTGAGATATTTTTCCCAGAATTCCCTTTCCTGGTATATTTCCAGTTTGAGCAAGGCACTAGGAATATTCCATCCTGACAGTTGTACCTGCCCTCCTTCAGCTGAACCAAAACAAAATCATGGAAGGTTGACACTGACATGACCTGTACAGATTTTCTAGTTTAATTAGTTTCTAAACTTGGTCCATCATAAGAGTCATCTGGGGAGCCCTTTTGAAATACAGATTCCCCAGTGCCACACCTGAAGATTATAGTTCCGAAGGTCTGAGCCCACGACATCTGAATTTTATAAGTTCCCTAGGTCAGTGGTTGGCAAACTGCGGCTCGTGAGCCACATGCGGCTCTTTGGCCCCTTGAGCGTGGCCACGAAGTTTCAATCGTATTTTGTGGAAGAGCCACACTCAAGGGGCCACAGTTTGCCACCACTGAGCTAGGTGATTTTGATGATCAATCAAGTGAGTCTGCTAGTCACTGTGATTGTGGTCTAGTGGCTCTCAAAGTGTGGTCCTTGGACCAGGAGCATCAGGGTCATCACCTATCTTGTTGGGCTTGTAATTTCCTGAGGTCCACCCTGGGCGTCCTGAGCCAGAGGCTCTGTGGTTGAGGCCCAGTGCTCTGCAATTTAACAAGACCTCCAGGGGACTCTGATGCGTGCTAAAGTTTGAGAACCAAATCTTGTTTAATCCCCCATTTTATTTTCTAGTTAAGGAAACGGAATCCAAACAGAAAGGACATGTCTTGGGGTTAGCAGAAAGTGATGGGGCAGGAGTCATCCGCTCAGTGAGCTCTGCTGTTTCGACGGGAGAATACTCATAGACTCTGTCTTAAGAAACCTCAGATTACTAGACACGTGAAAGCAAGGTTCATCAACTACAAGATAACACGTGATCCTGTAAGAATGTCCAAACCTGTAGAGAGTTTATTTCAGCCAAACTGATGACCAATTTGTTAACTAGTGTTACCCCAATGAATTCAATAAAGAGGGAAAAAAAAGAAAGAAAAATAAATAATAAATAAAAAGTCCTTAACTCTTAGAGACAAAACAAACAAAAACAACTCAGAGAGAAATCTCAGCAGAAGCAAAGTATTTTGGAGTGATCAATAGGTGGAAAGTTCACTAAGTCTTGAGAAAAAGAAAGAAAGAAAGAAAGAAAACACCAAGAAAAGTAAAAAGAGAGAGAGATAAACAAGCAAAAAAAAAAGAATAGATTAAAAAAGCGGGAGCGGGAGGAGTCAATGAGATCACTTAGGGATAAAAAAAGAGAAGAAACTGAGTTAGAATCCTGAGGAATACCAACAGGAATACCAGGATGTCTGCTTGGAATGACATCAACTGCTCACTTATTGATACACTGCTAAAGAAGTTTGATTTCTTTAAATGACCTACTGCCCTCCTTTTATTCAGTCCTGCACCCTCCTGCCATATTTGAGTGTAGCTTTGTGTCACTCTCTACATACAATCTACCAGTGCCTCTCCATTGCTTACTGAGGTCTGTACAAGCATCTCAGATGGCTTTAAATGTTCCTTAAAACCAGCCAAGCTGGACTATCTTTCCTTCAATATGCTTTTTGTTCATACTATTACTAGTACCTCCAGTTAGAATACTAGTAGATCCCTCTTCTCCAATCATTGTCTCTTCAAATCTTGCTTATCTTTCACCTACTGGTGACACATTCTCCTTGAACCCCTTCCTGATCCTGATCCACCTTCTCTCCACTGGAGTAGTATGATCGCTCCCTCCTCTATTTTTTCCAATGCTTGCTATTTATAGCTTTCCTATGGCATTCATTGGATTTTACTTTGCTTTTAATTTTTTGGGTTATTATACCCTTTCTACATCCACAGCTTGTACATACTTGAAACTGACTTTGTCTTCCTCATCTTTGTATCACAGAAGTACCTAACAAAATATCTTGCACAAAAATACCTTGTTGAATTAAATTGGATTCCCAATTTATTGTTTCTGTTTGTTCTCATTCTGCCTCTTAGAATCACAATGCCATTCAGCTATAGTCCGCCATATAATGTTGTAATTTTTATCATCTTTCTTCAAAAACAAACAAGCACGCAGAGACTGAAAGTAGCCACGTAGGATGCTGTGATCATAAATTCCTAACAAAACTAGGTCATGGCAGGTAGTCATTCCTCGGCCTCTAGCTTCCTTGACAAATCAATCTTTACCTTAAGTGAGCCTGTCTATTGTCTTTGTGCATCTAAGATAACATACCTTTGAAATGTCAGAATTATCTTCTTTTCCAGACCCCACAACTGCCAGCACCAAAGCATGACACAGAAACCCACACCCTCATTTTGTTGCCCACATACCATCCTATGTTTTCTAAATGTTATTAGTTAATCCTGTATCCATCAAAGTGGCACCATTTTTTTTTTTTATCCAATCCCAGAGATTTGCCTGGTTTGCTTTCCTCAATCCCTTTGAGATTTGGTTTCTCAGCAATTGTCCTCAGTTTGGCTCAAATAAACTCATAAAAATTCTCTACAGGTTTGGATGTTTCTTACAAAGACAATTATCAACAACCTTTTCTGATCAGATGACCAGAAAAAAAAAATGGAGTGGGGGTGGGGTGGGGGAGGGCCAGTAGGAATATGCAGTAATTCATTTTTAAGAATAGCCTAATTTTGATTTACAACAAAGAAGTTCCAGGTCTTAGGAGCCAGGCACACTTGTAAATTTCACAGGCGGGTTGTCCTCCTCCTCCAAGTCTCCTTCCCTCCCTCTCCTCCTCCTCCCTTCTCACCTCCCTCACTCAGCCGAGGGCCTCTCCACCCCTCCCACAGCCCGCCTCCCCTCTTTCCCGGGGCAGCCACTGGCCCACAGGGTTCCCGGCGCCCTCGGTCACCGCGTCCACTTCCGCCCGGGAAGAAGGCGCCTCCCACTCGGCTCCCCCGTGACCGTGGCTCCGGGCTCAGCGGGTTTGTGGCGCTGCCCCCTCCGGGTCTCGCCTCCTCCGCGCGGTAGACAGTTTGCTGGCGGCGACGAGGTACGTGCGCTTCCCGGTCGTAGAAACGCGCCGGATCTCAGCTCCACTAACTCAACGGGGTGTTGGCACAAGGTACAGGAGGGCTTTGCCATGTGCACAGGTAATGAGCCTGGCAAGCCCATTTTCAAAAGCCGACTTTCATCGAAGTAGTACATTGTTACCGCAGAACAGCAACCCTCGCCATTCCACCTGGGTGGGCATAGTGTCCTGTATTGTTTAGCCACGCATTTTGAAAATAGTTGAAATCGTACTGTGTAGAAACGCGTGTTCGTTTTTCCCCAAAGGCTTGTCAGAAGTCTTTCCTTCGTGCCATTAAATACTCTCTGTAACGATTTTCCCCCAGTGAAACATTTGGGTTGTATAGTTTTTACTACTCTTATGGGGGAAATGAGCAATTTGCATCAAGATCGTTGGCCACATTTGGCGGTATTTTTTAAAGGGTGGCTATTCAGGGAGGAGGTTCTGGGTCTACGAGTGCGACGCGCTGGCTGCTGGGTACGTGCTGCCAAGCAGGAGTGCGCAGTCCACACCCACCGCCGTGGGTCGGGAGGCAGAAGTGTCGCCCTGCCCAGGCCTTGCCAACAGCGGGTACTGCCATTTAGGTTTCTTGCTGATGGAAAATGCCTTCAAAAGACCATGTATAACGAGGTGGTCAGAAGGGAGCCCTGCGAGTATCCGGGGAAATCCTATCTAGGTCTGAAAGCGCCCAAGGAAAGGTCAAAGGCAGCTGCGCCCTGGCGCGCTCCCAGGCCAGCGCGCGCGCACCGCGCCCAGCTTTCTCCTTAATGCTGTCTGAGCACGCACCGAGAGAAAACACTAGCGCGACTGCTGTCAAATCGTCATGGGGGAGCTGGCGTTCACAGACTCGTCTAAGGAGGGGCAGGGGCCTGCCTTCCCCTGCAGGATCGCAAATCGGTTTCCAGGCACGTTCCTACAGTGTTTACCCAGGGAAAGGAAAAACGCCCAGCCTTCCCCGCTAGCCACCGCCCCTCCCGTATTATCTTTCAGTGTTGCTTTTGCGGAGGAGCTTGCAGGTGGTTTCTATTTCTAAATCTCCGAAGCTTCCAGAAATTTATTCCTATACTTCTTTGCATGTTACAGCCCCATCTCCGCCAATCTCCTTCGCTCGTCAAAACCTGTTTTCTCCATTCCTGGCGGAGATCTTGACTGCGTTGGGAAGTATGACTTCCGAGTTATTTAAATCCTGGGGCTGGGAGGTGTGAAAGCAGGAAAACCACACTTGCTCACCACACGTTAGACCCATTTCTCGCCTTTCTGACTTCCGGTGAGAAAAAGGGAATGTTGTTCAATTATACTGTTAGAAGACAAAATTTTCCGCGAAAGGTCAAGTCATGACTCTCCCACAGATATAAAAATGAGCACGTGTTAACGGTTCTGTTTAATTTATTAAAGAGAGGACCAGGAAGATATGATAAGTGGTTAAAAAAAGAAGTCAAGCCCGGCCGGCATGGCTCAGTGGTTGAGCGTCCACCTAAGAACCAGAAAGTCCCTGCTCGATTCCCAGTCAGGGCACATGCCCGGGTTGCGGGCTCCATCCCCAGTGTGGTGCATGCAGGAGGCAGCCGATCAATGAGTCTCTCTCATCATTGATGTTTCAATCTCTCTCCCCATTCTTCCTCTCTGAAATCAATTAAAAAAATTTTTTTTAAAAAAAAAGTCAAGAAGGACTGCCTGGGGAAGGTAACCTTCGGAGAGGAGGATGGCAGCCTCTTGGGATTTGCAGATCCACCAGTGATCGCCATGGGCTTGTAATGTTGTGGAGGCACTTGCTGCGTGAAGCAGGGCTGGAGGCTGTGCAGAAGATTACTCATTCATGACTTGTTAAAGAACAGGCAGACCCTACTCAGGGCCACCGAGACAGGGGTATGGACCAGTGCAATGGGATTTTGCAGTAGGAGAGAGATTGGGCTCTAGTCTGACTACAACAAGGAAAAGTGGGGATTTGTAGTGAAGGATCTGAGTAGGGGGTCAGTGGAAGGAACACTACTAAGGAAGCATGAGGGTTCGGGGAATCCTGCTAACTGACTTAACAGGATTTTGGCAGAAGACAAAGCCAAGGGCATTAGACATCACCTGGGGGATGGCAGAGGATGCGGGTCAGGACCAGATATGGAGGGTGCCGGATTCTGATAAACTGACTTAGCAGGATTCTTACTAAAACTGGGCAATGCAGAGATGGACTTGGAAGCCCAAAAGTCAGGGCCTAATGGAGAAGAGGGTTCAGAGGAGTTTGGTCAAGGAGAGAATCTTTGTCAAGGGACCATCTGCGTGTAGGGGAGTGGGCTTGGCAGTCATTCACACAGATGTGGCATCTTGCATGAATGTTATGGGGGGACCACGGGCGTTAGTGGTGAATTCAGTGTGGCATTGCCAATGAGCGTGCCCATTAGGGTGTCCTCTGCAGGAGCACGTCTTGGCCAGCCCTGATGCCATAAAGAGGCCCCTGGCTTCTAAAGGCTTCCCCAGTGGGGACCAAAGAGCTGGTCTCAAGGGTGGCAGGATGTGTTGCCAAGCCCAGCTGCCATGATACAGAAAAGCCTTTCTGGACACACATTTTCTGAGGACCCCATCATCCATGTCAGGCCCACAGCCCATCCTTTCTAGGAGGAAACTGAAGCCTTACCACTCACAATGAATGACTCTATAAGGTCATATAGAAAAAACGGTTTCAATGGAAAAGTACTCACTGTCCACAGCACACCCTTCTGGGCTGTCTGATTCTAGCCCTGTTCATGGTATTTGAATGAGATTGCAATTCTTTGAAAGTCGTGGGTAACTGATAGATTTGTAAATTCGGTCCTATTTGGTAGAGATTTAATTGGCTTCTTCCCCTCCAGTGGAAAATCTGTTTTGTCTCCACTTGCAATTCATCTCAATCTTCCTTTATGACATATAAATTTGTGTTCTTTTTCCTTTGTCCTTTGAACCAGTTATATAACACCTATCTCATTCCCTCCTATCATATGTGTAAAATAAAATCTTTAATGTATTCATCTTATATCTATGGTTTTCCTTTTTTTTAAAAAAAAAATTACCTTTTAACAAATGTGTCTTTTGGGGGGAAAGAGCCATAATCTTGAAAGGTCTATGCATATAGAAAATTTCTTTAGAGTACAGTCAGTGGATAGTCAAGGGTATGTTCCCTGAGGCTCTCACCCCACGAGGGGGTACAGTCTGTAGAAACCGCCCTGCCCACCGTGACCTTGGCCCTGTTCACACAGGCTGCTGTGCCACGTGAAGGGTCTGGCAAGAGCCCAGACTTCCACACACAGCACCCCAGTCCTGTCCTGGCGCCTCCCCTTTCTGCAGGAGAATAACCTTGCAGGATCAGTCCAGAGAGTGGGTCTCCTGGCTGTAAACACTTCTTCTGGAGAGTGGATAGCAACTGAAGATAAAGTTAAAAGATTCAGATTCAAGGCTAATTTGGAACGACCAGGATTTTCCATGGTCTCCTCACCCTCAGGACAGCCCAGGTAAGAAATCAGCCCAAGGAATCAGCTCCCAACAACAGTGCAGTGGACATAAAATGCACTGCTACGGATACTAGATTGTTCTGACTTCTCTTACTAATCATAATTTTATAATGTAGCTTATGAACAAAAAAAAACCATACAAAATAGAATTAAATTTCCTGTGATCAAATGGCTAGCTCTTAATTTCTCTCTCCTTAAAAAATTATGTTATTTCTAGTTATGAACATGTAGAATGTTCTGCAAAGTACATGATATAACATAGCTGCACCCATATTCACGTGACCCAGATTTTTAAAAAACATTATCATTTTTCTTATGTATTTAAAATCAAAACTTTTTAAGGAAATAAAATACAACAAATACAATTAAAGACAGTAATCTCCTTTCCCCGCCAATAACCACTCTCTAATGGTGGTGTGCTTCATTCTCTTGAGTTATACGTTAAAACCCTATATTTATTAATAATATATGTATTATTTTGGGGTTTTAGTATTTAGCATTAAAAAAGCTATCGTCATTGTTATAGCATTATGTTTTTGAGATTTATCATGTTGATATATATAGTTTGTTCATTGAACTGCTATGCAATATTCCTTTTATGAGTTTTTTGTGCCCTAGGGTTGCCATAAACTGGGTGAGTTAAGACAACAGAAATTTATTCTCTCAAAAATGTATTCAGTTGTGGAGGCCTGAAGTCCTAAACGATGGTGTTGGTCAGACCATGCTCTTCTTCAGACCTTTAAAGGAGAATTCCTCCTTGCCTGTCTCCCAGTTTCTGGGGTTGAGTGGCCATCCCTAGGGTCCTTGGTTTGCGGATGCATCACTCCTTCTCTGCTGTGTGTCTGTCTCTGTACCCACATTTCCCTCTTCTGGCAAGGACACCAGTCAGTAATTAGATGAGCACCACCCTCACCAGGACGACCTCATCCTAACTTGGTTACCCTCTGTGAAACCCTGTTAATGAATAAGGTCCCACTCACAGGTTCTGGGGTCAGGACTTGACCTATCCTTTTTCGGGGACAGAATTCAAACCACAACAATGAATGAGTCACAGTTTATCCCATTCTTCTCCTGATGGTCAATTAGTTGCTTCCAATTTTTGCCATCCTATCTATGCTACCAAGAATGTACTTCCATACCACCCATTGCATGCATGCATGGGTACACACACACACACACACACACACACACACACGCATGCACACACACACATGCGCACACACACATGCACACACACATGTGAATCTCTCTAGGGAATATACCAAGTGGTGGGATTTCTGGGTTGCAGGGTGTCTTCATCATTGCTAGACCTTGACATACTTATGTTTAGAGTTTGTATCAGCTTATATTCCATGGACACCATCTCTTAGTGTTAACGCACTTATTGACAATCTTCAAGATGACGTAAAATAGTATGTCATTGATGTTCTTTGTATAATTTTCTTAAATACTAGTGACCTTGATTATCTTTTCATATCATTCAGGTGTTCCCTTTTGTGAATGGCCCACTCAGTATCTTTGGGGCATTTTTCTGTTGATGTTGTCTTTTTCTTCTTGATTTATAAGAATTCTTCATATATTTTATCTAGATACGAAATCTGCTTTAAGAATGATATGTTATCTTAGTCCATATCTCATCTTCTTGCTATGCTTATCTTATCGTTTTTATAATTCCAATAAAAGTTAATTTTTTTGTTGTTGTTGAGGAAAATATTAAGCATATGTCAAAGTAGAGCCTGGCCGATGTAGCTCAGCAGTTGAGTGTTGACTCAGGAACCAAGAGGTCACCAGTTTGATTCTCGGTCAGGGCACATGTCTGGATTGTGGGCTTGACCCCCAGTCGGGGCCATGCAGGAGGCAGCCAATTGATGATTTCCTTTCTTATCAATGTTTCTATCTCTCTATCCCTCTCCCTTCCTTTCTCTCTAAAATTCAATTAAAATATATAAAAAATAAAAGTAGACAGACTAGTACAAAGGATACTTCTGAACTTACCAGCCAGTTCCAACACTGTGACACAGGGACACGCTCCCTCCCACTGCCACCATCCGCTGGGCTATTCTGAAGCAAATGCCAGACCTCTGGTCATTGTATCTGTAGGGACATCTTTGGGTTCAGTGTTTCCATGTTCTCCTTTCCGATGGTACCTCGACATTTAAAAATTCATTTTGAGAATCTGTCTCATATAGTGAATTTAATCTATTTCTATTTATTCGGATCTATTTCAGCCACATACTTTCTCCCATTGCAGTTGATAGGCTTAGTTTTTCTTTCCGCTCCATTCCTGCTTTCAGTTTGTTTGGTGAAGCTTGCTAGGTAGGTCCTGTCCTCATTTCTCCCCACGCTATCACCATAATTTCTCCTGATTATTGTTTATTTGGAGCGCTTCCTCCCATGTGGCGCTTTATAGTGAGTTCCTTTTCCATGGGTAGCATTTTCGGCCTGGATTGTGAAAGTCTGGCTATAAAATAGAGTTGCTTTTGCTTCTGCCAGATGCCCAGGGCCAGTTATGTTCATTACTCAGCCAGGTTTTCCTACTTGAAACAAAGGATCTTGTAAATTGGGGTGATGGTTTCTTTTTATAACCTCCTAGGCTTCCTCACACATTCCACAGTTTTTCTTTGCTGTTCTTATTTATCCCACTAACTCTGAACCCTTGAGGGCTCTGATGTTGTGTGGAGAGGTCTCAGCTACAAATCCCATCTCATGGGTTCCCAAGGCCTGACTGGACCCAGAATCCAGACTGGGTTAGGGTGGTCCCGGGTCTGGCCTGTCTCCAGCCTCGCCGGGCTCTCAGGCAGCATCTGCTCCCGCCACCCTCACCCTGGTTTTGGCTTCCTCTCCAGTTTCAGCCCTGGTGCTGTTCCCTTCTTCCTATGAGCTCCAACCTGAGGTGTTGCCAAAACCAGTAGCCAATATTGTTTTTTTTCTTTCAGAAAACAGATATTAAAGGTGTGCCTAATAGATATTAAAGGTATATGAGAATATGTTAAGTTAATATAAAGTTGTTTCCTATGATGTCTTCAGATGGACCAAATACCAGCACTCATTTCTTGTATGAGTATACTACGAGTAGAGTTAAAATTAGTATTTTTTCTGTAATCTTGATTGTAGTTTATTTACTGTTCAAAATCTTCAGACTTGCCCCATTTGGAATATAAGGCATGTTTCTCTCTCTGCAGCCCGACTTAAATATCTCCAATGGCTAACGAAGCTCATCCTTGTCCCTGTGACATTGGCCATAAGATGGAGTATGGAGGGATGGGGCGTGAAGTTCAAGTGGAGCATATCAAAGCTTATGTCACCAGATCCCCCGTTGACGCTGGCAAAGCCGTGATTGTCATTCAAGATATATTCGGTTGGGAGATGCCCAATACCAGATATATGGCTGACATGATCTCGGGAAATGGATACACGTGCGTATAAAATTCTATTTCTTTGATAAAATCCATGGACATTTCTGTGATCTATGTTGCTTTCCCTTCAGTGAAAACAAAAACAACCCCCAAATCCCTGACTGTATTCTTTTTGTAAAAAACTATTTTTTTTGCCGACACTATTACAGATGTCCCCTTTCCCCCCTCTTTTGCCCACCTCCACCCAGCTCCTTCCCCCTTCCCTCTGGCCATCACCACACTATTGCCTGTGTCCACAGGTTATGCATATGTGTTCTTTGGCTAATCTCCTCACCTTCTCTTATCCAGTCCCTAATTTACATTATCTACTTCCTTATCTCTCTGGGGTGCGGGTACATGGGAAATGTCATATGAAACTTAAAACACCCACCTCTGGTAGAGGCCACCGAATCCCCGGGTTTCAGGTCTTCCTGGGGATGCCCTCAATGTGGGGCCCTGCAGGACACAGGTACAGGACATGTGTCCTTGGGCAGACCTCGCTAGCTCTGAGACGACCCATTACTTGGCCCTTGGAGCATGTCAGCCTCGGACTATCATGACCCGTCTGAATTAGACTGGGTTCCAGCACTGGCCCAGTGAGACCTCACTGTCTCCCAAAGGTTCTGCCTTTGTCGGGTCGCATGGCGAATGCTGCCACCTGTTTGCTTTTCACCTGCCCTGGTGTTGGTAACAGCTACAGTGACGCCTGGAGGAGGAGAGGAACCACTCCTTCCTCTCCAGCTTCAGAACGCGTGAACCCCAGCAAGCCCTGAGTTTGGAGCACCCCATTTCCTTTGTTTTCTTCAAAAGAGAAACTGGTGCACCTTCCTGGTTTTCCTATGAAAAGAACCCGACAGCTTCAGAACGCGTGAACCCCAGCAAGCCCTGAGTTCGGAGCACCCCATTTTCTTTGTTTTCTCCAAAAGAGAAGCTGGAAATCAAAGGGTGCACCTTCCGGGTTTTCCTATGAAAAGAACCCAGTTTAAAGGAAGCAGCCCCCCTGCTGTGTGATGCAGATTTAGTGTTGACTAAACAGAGGGTTCACGTGATTTTTCACTTTTTAATATCCTCCAGTTTATTTTAAAGATGAGGCAATTTAACATCCCAGCGGCAAGCCGGGTAATAAAACAAAGGACAGCCAGCCCTGATTGCCTCTGGCTCAGCCAGCCCCTGCGTGCAGGCTGTGAAGGGCCGTTGTCCTCCCCACGACCCCTCCTCATTGTTCTCATTTCCCCGAGTAGGAAACCAGGGCGTGAAGACCGAGGTGCCTCAGGTCACCCAGCCCCGAGCAACTGATCAAATGGGGTTGCGGCTTCTGTTGTTTCAGGTGGTTGCTTTGGTTGAGATAAAGAGTCCAGACGCCTGTGATTTACAGAGCCCTTCACACGCGTACAACTAATTTTTCCCTCAAAATAATCCTCTGAGGGTGGGCGGGGCTGGGTGCAGTCTGTTTCTCAGATGGAGAACATGGGCCTGAACATTGTTAGATGACTGAAGATTACAGGGCAGACGATGCAGTACTGGGGCTGGAATTTTCCTTCTTCTGACCCAAATGTCAGTGTCCTCTCTGCCCCTGCGGGAGGCGCCGTGTTCCCCCATCTGTGGCGACAGCCCTTTGTTTTGGGAAGCCCGTCTCTGGGTGGGTCAGTGCTGGCCTCACCCTTCTGGGTGGACTTGCGGGGAAGATTGTGAAAGGGAGCGGAATAAGCCGCCTCAAATGTGCTGCTTGGCATGGGCATTGCTTGGAGCTGAAGGCACTCAAGCCCAGCAGACTCAAGAAAAACTTTGACCTCTTCCTTAATTACCTAAAAGAGTTTAGACAGGGGGCCTGACCCAGAAAGAGCGCTATTACCAGAGATAACTTTTGCCTGAATGACCTACCTGTGGGCAGGACAGACTTCTAAATACCAACCCTCTGGTCTTTTATTGTCCTGTGACTTAATCTTCCCTTTGAAGCCCTATCCGGGTCCTTAGCACAGGGTGGCATATAGCTTCAGTTGTCTGACTGACTGCCTTTAGGTCTCATATTTTTATGAGGCTCCCGTACATGTGACATTGTTGACATAAGTAATGGTCAAACCTGGAGAAAATTTTTATAAGAGTTTATTTGAGCCAAACTGAAGACATGTGCCAGGGAGCAAGATCTCCCATGCTCCTGAGAATAACAGGAAGTAATAAACGGCACATTTCGGAATTAAGGAGGGAAAGTATGGAAGATTACACGGAGGTGGGAGAAGCAAGGTGGGGATTGAATTACAGGAGAGTTAACAAGAGTATGTGCTCTTCTGAGGGTGGTTATGCTTATTTCAAAGATGTGTTAACCTAGATGCCCAGAAACAATGGACAGGGCTTGCTTAAGGCAAACAAAAACCTTTTACTAAAAAAGTATATGCCTGGGACATAACTACCCACCACCAGCTGCCCAGTTAAGGAATTTATGATCAGATGACCCATGGAGGTTACTTTCCATAGAACCCCTTTTTTCATCCACAAAATCCGATTTGTTTTTCACCTGTTCGTCTGTCTTATGTTAATACTAGAGGGATCGGGCCTAAACCAGCAGTTGGACATCCCTCTTGCAATCCGGGACTGCTGGCTCCTAACTGCTCTCCCCTGCTTACCTGATCACCCCTAACTGCCTCTGCCTCAACCCCACCACCATGGCTTTGTCCCAGAAGGACGTCTGGAAGGTCGTCTGGAAGATGTCTGGTCTAATTAGCATATTACCCTTTTATTAATATAGATAATTACTAGACCAGCCAAAGAACCTAGAAGGGAAGGAGGGAAATGTTTTCCTCCCCTACAATCAACATGGACTCGGGCAAGCTGGCTGTTCACCGTGGCCCCTTTTAGAACCCTCATTAGACTACACCATCCGGCAGGAAACTGTGCCCTGCTGGCATGCTGGGCGAAGCTAGGGAAAATTGCTTGGTCATAGTGACTGGACATGCTAACCAGGTGTGCCCTTCTGACCTGAGGCTAATGTGAAAGGCCAGCTGAGGGGTTTGGGGACAGGAGGGGCCCACCTTGCTCCAGGCCCTTGCTGGTGGGTCCCCTTGTCCTTTGCGGCAATACCTCCTGGGGTGTGTGCACTGCTGAGTTGCCTGGTCACTTTAGATGGGCTGGGCTATAAACAGGCTGCCAGAGGCCGTGCCCCTTCCGTTGTGAAATCCGAGATGGTTTGGCCTAGTGCCAGTTGGCCTCTTTGCTGTGATCAAAGTTGGCCCTTGTGGCCATGACTTCTCTTTTCCTTTGAGTGAGAATCGCCAACGTAGCACATTTCTTAATGAATGTAGGCAAACACTGAGTCCCAACAGCAACAGAAACTAAGATCAATTACTGTCCCTAATTTACAGAACCATCGTTCCAGACTTCTTTGTAGGGCAGGAGCCATGGCACCCCTCTGGGGACTGGTCCACTTTTCCAGAGTGGTTGAAAACAAGGAATGCCAGAAAGATCGATAAGTAAGTAATTGGCGGGTGTGGCTGTGTTTGTGGTGTCCCCCAGGGAACCCAGGAGAGCAGAGTCTTGAGGGAGAGGTGGGTCTGGCTTCACTGTCCAGACACCTACCCTCCCTCTGAGTAGGACTTGGATGGCCATGACCCTCAAATTAAGTACATTGCTTCTAGCTGAAAATGCCTTCTGAGTTGTTCCAAATAACCAATTTGCAAATGAACTGTTTGCAAAGCAAGGGCTATTGCCCTTAGTCCCCTCATGGCTTAAGTAGTCCTGGTGGCTTTCCAAATCTTTCTCTACTCTGGATATAGAGTGGGTTAGGCAGGGGAAGTCAATGTGCCAAGTCAGGGAGTTTGGGGAGCTGCCCAGTTGTGACTGGTGCCTGTTGAGAGGAGAGAGGAGCCTGGGGTGCTGGGCAGGGACAGATCTTGGGGTCAGGTCTTAGAGCCATGCTGTGGCCTTTGGCCTTTACGCTGAGGCTGGGGAAGGCTGTCACTCAGCTTTCAGCTGGGCAGTGAGCTGGTGGGATTTGCTGGTCTTTGGAAAGAGCCTGCCTGCAGCCCTGTCAGGTGGTTGGAGGAGCTGGGCTTGGCAGGGAGATTTTCCAGGAGAGGCGTCACTCGTCACTGGGCAGGAGGGGGTGAGGAGGCAGCTCAGAAAGTAAGAATCTCAGAACCTCAAGGAAGAGCTGCAGATAAACTGTTACCTGCCCAGTGCCCTTATCAGGGCCTCACAAAATACCTCTTGACTCATGAATAACTTTTCTTTCTGTTCCAGAGAGGTGGATGCTGTCTTGAGGTATCTGAAACAACAGTGTCACGCCCAGAAAATTGGCGTCGTGGGATTCTGCTGGGGAGGAATTGCTGTCCATCACGTGATGATGAAATACCCAGAATTCAGGGCAGGGGTGTCCGTGTACGGTAAATCTGCCTTGTACAGTTTACACAGTGAATAGAGGAGAATTCGTGGGTAACCATGCCATGAGCCTCTTCCCAAGCTGAGGGTCCCAGGTGTAACACAAAACCCAGTGGTCATGAAATTGGCTTTAAAAGCCTGAAAGTCCAGGTGAAGGTTTGTACTGCAGTAACCAGAGGATGCCACTGGGAATAGGGAGACCTGGGTCCCAAAAGTGTTGCTTTGGGAAAGTCACCTGACGTCTCCGTTTCTTCACTTGAGACAAAGGGGATAACATTTGTTTATGTGATAATGGTTAATACTAAGCAAGATTTTCATGAAGGATATTTAGAAAAGATTTTCCAAGACAAAAATTATTCTCGCCGAAACCGGTTTGGCTCAGTGAATAGAGCGTCGGCCTGCGGACTGAAGGGTCCCAGGTTCGATTCCGGTCAAGGGCATGTACCTGGGTTGCGGGCACATCCCCAGTAGGAGATGTGCAGGAGGCAGCTGATTGATGTTTCTCTCTCATCGATGTTTCTAACTCTCTATCTCTCTCCCTTCCTCTCTGTAAAAAATCAATAAAATATATTAAAAAAAATTATTCTCAACTGCACCCTCCCTCCCCCCCCACACACAGACGCTATAAAGAAGGTTTACATTTCAGAGTAAGTTTTCCTTACTCTGAAATGTAAATAGCAACATAAACATGTCAGCCCAAACAAACCAAAGGTATCATAGCACTGATAAAAACATTCTGTCTGGCCTTAACCGGTTTGGCTCAGTGGATAGAGTGTCGGCCTGCGGACTCAAGGGTCCCAGGTTCGATTCCGGTCAAGGGCATGTACCTTGGCTGCAGGCACATCCCCAGTGGGGGGCGTGCAGGAGGCAGCTGACTGATGTTTCTCGCTCATTGATGTTTCTAACTCTCCCTCTCCCTTCCTCTCTGTAAAAAATCAATAAAATATTTTAAAAAAAAACACAAAAAAACCAACATTCAGTCTGTGTATAGAAATGGCATACTAAGTTCACAATATAGAAGCAGTCAGACCATAAAAAATTGTTAAAAAAAAAGAAGAAAATTTGGCCTTCTTTCATAATATATATCATATAGTTATATTAATGATTCTCATTTGGCTTAATGTTCCTCACTGTAGTATTTTTGCTTAGTTTTGGCATTAAAAAATCCCTTTAAGTATTTATTTTACATGAAAGGAGTAAATTTTCAGTTGTCACCGGGGTTGTTAGAACATGCAGTCCCTTTGTGCCAATTAGCAAAAGGTGCTCCTGTGTGAACAGCTCTCTGGCACCCTCTTCTGGCCTCTGTTGCACAGTGCAGGAGCTGTGGAGTGGCAGGTCATCAAACCGCTGTCCAGCCATGCATGCGGTGGGGCGGGGAGCGTGGCCATCTGTCCTGTGGCTCTCTGACTCCTAGAGAGGACTTACAGGTGAGGGGAGGCTATCTAGGTTACTTAGCTTCGCTTTGCTGCTAACAGGAGGAAAAGCCAGCCATTATTTTCTCCCTCCTTCTGACTAGGACTCTCCTTGACCAAACTGGAGTCAGGCTCCTCTATTCCTCTCTGAGTAGGCTCAGACCTTCAACTCTGTCCTTGGCTTACTGGGTCAGTTTAGGGAGGATCCCTCACCTTTAATACCTGATCAAATTCCTCATCCCTCCCCTGCC
>NW_005362626.1:3012685-3063822 GCF_000412655.1 Myotis brandtii | reverse complement strand
TCTGTATCTTGTCCCCTGGCCTGCCTTCCGCAGGAATCCTGCCAAGCTGTCTGGATTCTATCTCCCTCCCCGCTTCCCCCGATATTTCCTCTTAGTTTTCTTTTTAAATATAGTTTTATTGATTTCAGAGAGGAAGGGAGAGGGGGAGAGGGAGATAGAAACGTCACTGATGAGAGAGAATCATTGATCGGCTGCCTCCTGCACGACCTCCACTGGGGATCGAGCCTGCAACCCAGGCATGTTCCCTGACTGGGAATCGAACCAGTGGCCTCCTGGTTCATAGGTCGACACTCAACCACTGAGCCAAGCCGGCCGGGCTCCTCTTAGTTTTCCATCCACGGCTCCCACCCTGCTCCTTGGTCATAAATCCCCACTAGATAAGCTCCTTGTTGAGACTAATTTTATAGGGCAGCCTTCTTCTGTGGAATTGCTTAAGAAAAGAAAACATATTTTATTTTGAAAAATCAAACCAAACCCATGTAGTTTTCTGTGGCAGGTGCATGGATGAAAATCATACCTTGTGTTCCTGTCCCCATCCTGCAGGCATTGTCAAGGATTCTGATGACGTGCACAGTTTGAAGAACCCCACGTTGTTCATTTTTGCAGAAAACGATGCTGTGATTCCTCTTGATCAAGTAAGTTGGCATCTTTTCTCTTTGCATATTTAATAACACGATTTGACATTTGGGGGAAACATACCAAAATGTTCATTGGTTGCTCCAAATATTTTTCAACATTAAGTTTTCAAAAAGTTTTCATTTTTAACATTAGTTTTAAAGTTGGGTTTCATTGAGGATGTACAGGGTGATTTCAACCCTCCCCAAAGTGCTCTTGGCATGACCTGGTTACCAGGCATAGATGAGGCCCTGCCTCCTGTCCCCACATGTGCAATCCTGGAGTTGGTAAGGGAAATGCAGATGAAAATTGTGGTTCAAAAGCAGTCATTTAGAAATTATTGTTATTATTCATAAGCAATATTTATATTAATACATATTTCAAATAGTTTATACTTGAATATATTGAAATTTATATTAAATATATTGAATATTGTATATTATATATACTTGAATAAGTTAAATTATACAATTTAAAATAGTTGATGTTGTATTGTTTTTATATTGCCCCAAATTCTCTCCTTTGCCAAAGGTAAGGACTGTGTTGGTTATAACATTAAAAGTAAAAAATTCATTATGGCTATGGAACTCAATTTAAAGCATTGATGTTGAATTTCTTTTCTGAGGAGATTTAGAGATTAGGAAATACCATTTCATCGTGAAAATCTTTGCATACCAGGTCTCTTCGCTGACCCAGAAGTTGAAAGAACACTGCAAAGTGGAATATCAAATTAAAACATTTTCCGGGCAAACTCATGGGTTTGTGCATCGAAAGAGAGAAGATTGTTCACCTGAAGATAAGCCCTATATTGACGAGGCAAGAAGGAATTTACTCGAATGGCTGAGCAAGTACGTTTAGCAGTGGCCAATGCAAACTTTTCTCGTGATAGTGTTTGTCTGGAAATTGGCTTTGAAATATTTAATCATTTTATTTAATTTCCACTTTGTATAAAATAAATCAAGGAATCCTGAAATTCATTACTTCACCTGAAACACAGATTCAGTAGGAAATGTTAATGTATGAGATAATTTTTTAATATGTACCTAAAATAGCCCTGGTTGGTTTTGCTCAGTGGATAGAGTGTCAGCCTGCAGACTCAAGGGCCCAGGGTTCGATTCTGTTCAAGGGCACATGCCCAGGTTTCGGGCTTGATCCCCAGTAGGGGGCGTGCAGGAGGCAGCCAGTCGATGATTCTCTCTCATCATTGATGTTTCTCTCTCACTCCCTCTTCCTTCCTGTCTGAAATCAATAAAAATATATTAAAAAATATGTACCTAAATAAAAATTTTAAAAATAGGTTAGTACCTGAAGAATTTGATTGGTAGAGTAATATCCTAAAATTAGAAAAAATCCTGGGGCTATTCTGAACCAGCTGACAGCTCAGGTGTGACCTTTCTGTTCTCCAGTGGAGGACATCTTTTAAAATGACTAATGTTGCAAAGCCATGGAAGCATGAACTATAAACTCAGGTAGATAAAAGCCCAACTTAATTAGATGTTTACCTTTGTCTTAATACAAATAATTTCACCTTCATATCTTGCACTATGAGAACCAGAGATTAAAATAGGGGTCTATGGACCTAGTTATATCAAGCTAATAAACTTTTGAGTTTTTGAATTTGTGGCTTTTTTTCTAGAAGCTAATTAAAAAATGATGAATTGGAGTTACCATCCAGCTGTCTCCCAGGCATTTTTGGGCCCCAGGGTTTGGGGCTGTATCAAAAATCACTCATGCATTCAATCAGAATTAAAATGAAATCAAATAAAAAATTCAGCTCCTCAGTAGCCCTGCCACACGTTGGGCGCTCAGTAGCTGCGTATGGGGCAGTGCTCACCGACACTAGTGAAGGCCCTTCACTTCCTGTTGACTTTCTGTAATCCTGTTATCCCCCCTGTGTCAGCTCTGCTGTTGGTCTTTCCAGTCCCTGCTGAGAATTTGGTTACTTGGAAAACTAACCAAACCTAGACCAGGAAGCTATCCTCCTACTGGACCCTCTTGGTCTGCAGACACCAGAAGGGCTGCTTACTTTCCAGCCCACACAGGCCTGGGCCCTCAGGAGGCTCCCTTCTCTGGGTGGGAGGATGGGAAGGGGGTTTGCTTGGGTCCTGGGTGGAGGGTGGGGGTATTTCGTCCCCATGTGCCAGGGCCAACTTGGGACCATTCCTTGTCAGCCCTGGGGCTCCTGGAGGGAAACCCGTGGAAGGTGGGGAGCAAGGAGCCCTGTAGCCTCAGGGAGTCACATCCACTCTGTCTCTTTCACTGCTGGGTGGGGCTGCAGATTCCCAGTTGTGACAGCAGCAGGAGTGACAGATGGGCCTCTTTGGAGAGGGAGGGAAAAGGGAGCAGTGAGTGGCTTGACCCAGGCCGGGGAATGGAGAGGAGGGAGTCCAGAGCCATTAGATGGACACAGTGAACTAAGTATCTGAGGTCAGCTCAGAGGTAACCCGGGCAGGGAATAATGGAAGTATTACCAGTATTACTTTGGGTTAGGGTGGGGACTACACATCCTTCAGAGAGGAGGAGAGAGAGGAACCGGGGATGCACAAAGACAACTAGAGCTTCCATGAAAATCACAGGAATTTCAAAAGGTAAAAAAAAAAGGTTGAGGGGAGACCATCACTGAGAGCTCTCTCCCTGTCTGGGCCATGTGAGGTGCAGCGAGTAGGGCTGTGCACAAACTGGTAAGCAGGCACTCACCAGACCCTGGATCTGCCAGCTCCCTGATCTTGAACTTCCAGCCTCCAGAACTGGAAGTGAGAAATATTTATTGTTTAAGCCAGGGGTCCTCAAACTACGGCCCGCGGGCCACATGCAAATACAAATATTGTATTTGTTCCCGTTTTGTTTTTTTACTTCAAAATAAGATATGTGCAGTGTGCATAGGAATTTGTTCATAGTTTTTTTTTAAACTATAGTCCGGCCCTCCAACGGTCTGAGGGACAGTGAACTGGCCCCCTGTTTAAAAAGTTTGAGGACCCCTGGTTTAAGCCCTCAGTCTGCCGATTAGTTCAGTAGAATAACTGAGCTAAGATAGTTGCTCTATTGAAGTGAAAGGCTCACTATATTCATTTTTTGAGAAAATGTCTGTTATACAGCCAAGTCTGAGTAACCAGTTCATTAGTCATTCTTTGAAGTACAACTGGTGTTCCCCAAAGGCCTAGGTCAGCTGAGACAACCACCACACTCGCTGCACGGATCTCTACACACTTACGTCACAGAACACTGAAAAGCCGTGCACTCAAGGGCTGAGAGCTGATGACTTGGTAACCTGTATCGCTTGATCAAGGCCATTCTTCGGTGAAAATGGCTTTTTTTTCCTAGTGTGTGGGGGTGAAGAACATGACTACTAACTGGTACGATTTGGTGCTACTGGCCACTCACGTTAACATGAAAACAATTTTATCCTCCATTGCCTTTGTACGGTCAGTGCTAACGGCCATACAGTGAACAAGGCAAATAAACTTGGCATGGAAATACTTTCGCCCTCATGGCCCCTTGAAAGGATCCGGGACCCCAAGAAGTCTATGGACCACTTTGAAAACCACTGTTAATACCTATAGAACAAACAACAGCACTTAGGACACAACAAACGTTTAACACTTACTGTTGCTGTCAGGTTCTCCCTGCTTTTGCCGACCCTGCACATATCCTAAGTAGCCAGCAGTGTTTGGTACCCTCTTTTCTAGTGATTTAGATGGCCCCATCTTGCAAGGTTGCCTGCAAGATCACTTGAAATGGATTAATACTTCGTGCTTACAATTTAATAATTTGTTATTTAATTACCGCCATTACCCTCAATCCTGAATTCTCAATCCTTTGGTGGAGCTACTTCACGAGAACAATCCTGAATTCTCAATCCTTTGGTGGAGCTACTTCACAAGAACAGAGAAAGACACAAAAGGATTAAAGAAATTCAGTCACAGGTAACAGACTAGTCTCTCAGCCCTTCCAGAGGCATTGTACTTTTTAAGTTTTTAAAATTGGTTTTAGAGAGAGGAAGGGATATAGAAACATGGATGAAAAACATGCATGATCGGTGGCCCCATGCTGGGGATTGACGCTCAACCATTGAGCCACACTGGCCAGCTGGGCGGCATTTGCACTTTTGAGTGTTAATAACAACCAGACTATTTGACAAACATTAAATAAATCCACCTTGGGGTCATGTTCCTTTAGTTGCTCTTGACACACACGGGATGAGATGGGGGTCATCTAAAGTACAAGGGGTATGAAACTTGACAAGTGATTTGGGATCTGAAGATAAAGTAATGCTGCCTTGAAGAGGGGCTTTTAATTAAAGTCAACAGCTGTGAAACTCTCTCTCTACATGGTTTCCGATTCATAGGCCCCGTACTTTCTTCTTTCAATCACAAAAAGCACCAGGGACATTTTTGAGGTTCATTTTCAGAAGGGTAGAGTGAATTAGTGTGGCTCTTCTCACAACCACGAACCCCTTCATCATGCCAGGCTCTGGTCCAAAGCAAGCTGCTCTCTGCAGGCTGGAATCAGTCCTTGTAAATCAGCTCATCAGGACTACCAGTCACTTCTCTAAGGGCTATGTCTGATGAGAACTTGCTCTCAGAATAGTTGCAACCTGAGGTGGTACCCAGCATGTAGTAGCGCAAATTTTAGCAGTGTGACTTTACAATCCATTGTATGATGAAATACTCAATTGTCTAGTTCCATAGACATTCTAAAATTAGGAAAATATATTAGCATTTATTCTGAAATCCACAGTATAGTTGTTTAGCAAAACCACTAATGCAAAAAACAAAAAAACAACCAATGCATTAACAGAGAAAACACCATGACTCAATGGTTAAGACTGGTCAGTGTCCAGGTTCACAGAAGGTGACCCTGATACTTGAGTCAGGAAGAATAATTTCCTAATTTTATGAAATTTGACAAGTCTTATCAGCAAACCCCTACCCCTGGTGGTTTTACCAATTGGGGTTACCGGCTGGGACTTCGATTATTCTTGTCAACACAAAGATTTTAATGAAATGAAAGTAAAGTGGGATTTATTAAAGATACACTCCAAGTAAGGAGTGGGACAGTTGAGAGAAATGGCCCCGAACTCCTGGGTTATATGCTTTAAATACGGGATTATCTAGGTAGAGACTGTCATTTGCATTCAAGGATGATTGACAGAAAAAGGTTATGTATTTCTTCTGTGCATGCCCTTATCCATAATGCATATAGAAAAACCCACAGGTGTGTGTGTGTAAAAACTGCAATACAATCATTATAATTAGTCCAGGACCCTAGTAAGGTCCAACTGAGGTCATGTTGTTTTCCTGAGCTTGTGCCAAGAACCAGCTGGTTCAGAACCTGCCTACTGGTGGTCTGCTGGCTGCTGGGCCGCCCAGAGAGGCAGTTGGAAGGCAATGTTGGTTTGAACCTTGTTCAGGACCCCAGGGCAGGCCCCCCCCCAGCCGCTCATGTCTAACTTCCTGCCTAACAGTAGCACATAAGTAAACTTTATTATGATTCTCTGTAAGAAACATTCCTTTAGAAAATCTAGAAACATACACAAGCAAAATAGCATAGGAGATGAGAGGGGAACTTAGACCATCTGGATTTGACCTGGCTCTACAATTTATAGGCCACGAGATGTCTAGCAAGTGATCGAATCCCACCTGTGAATAAAAGAAATGCATCTCCTTCACCAGATGAGAATTGAGACAACTGAACTCAAGTCTTCAGAACGGGCTACTGTGTGGCCTGTGGTAATGGCAGCCACTGCTGCAGTGGCCAGTTATCTCAGTACAGAATTAAGCCAATACCAATCTACCCATTCATGGCAATTGCCAAGGCACTTCCTCCCACTGGATCCATTTCTCCCTTATTTTCTAGAATTCACTCTACCCTCCACTTGTTCTGCCCTGATAACTTCAAATGGGTTCTCACTCACTGTTCTTGGTATCTGCAGGTGCTGTGCCCAGGTTGCCTTCTCCCTACACAAAATGGTTTGCGTTCAGGGTGGCCTACAACTAGAATAAAGCAATAGGGATTAAGTGAAGATTAAACTTTCAATGCTGGTCTCGTGAGCACTGTAATATCCTAGATTACATCAATGTAACTTAATAGCACTTAAGACAGCCCATAATTTTGTGGTAGAAACACCCACCCATGACAGATCTCTAGTATCAAAAGATCCACCCATTGAGGTAGGTGCAGCATTTAAATACACTTAAGAGGATCAAGCCCATACTCCTCTCAATGTTAAATCTTGAGAACAATCCTAATGTTTAAGTTGTTAAAATAGTTCCTAGAGCTTATTAAAAATAACTCCTTGAATGAAGGCAGTATTTGATTATAGTGAATGCTTATTAAACTTCAAGAGCATCCCTAGCTGGTTTGGCTCAGTGGATAGAGCGTCAACCTACGGACTGAAGGGTTCCAGGTTTGATTCTGGTCAAGGGCACATGCCCAGGTTGCGGGCTTGATCCCCAGTAGAGGACATGCAGGAGGCAGCCAATCAATGATTCTCTCTCATCATTAATGTTTCTCTCTCTCTCTCCCTTCTTCTCTGAAATCAATAAAGATATATCTTAAAAGAATAACAAAACAAAACTTCAAGAGCAGAAGATAAAGGTGGTTTTTAAAGAGATCCCTTTAATATAATGAATACAAAGGCTTGTGAGAAAGTGTTCCTACAATTACACACCTTTAAACAAGTGAAACTATGGTTACCAAACAACTACTTTTATTATAGCATCTACAGTGTCTAAAAAAGAACAAAATAAATAACCGTAGATACATAAGACACCCTTTTATTTAATCGTAGCAGTGGTGGTTGTTACTACATTTTATTTAAAAATTTTTTATTCTTCAGATTCTCCAGGCTTACGGATATCATCAATCTTCAAAATCATTCTAACCATTTGTGTTGCAAGAGAGATCTGTTGCTTTTTGCCAATCAAGGTTTCTATGACATGTTGTTGCTTCATATCTGAAAAATACAAATAAGTTGGTTATCCTAAAACATCAGACATTTAATTTTGAAAACTTGTTTTGATTAATAAAATCAGACTAAAAGGCAGGAATTACAAATTTGGAAGCAAGTTAAATTCTGAGGAATAAATTTCATTACTGCCAAGGACATTCTGGAATTTGAACCTGGTTATTACCAGAAAGCTAGGGGTGGGGGTGGGGACAGGGGGCACCTCTCTTCAGTTTTAAGCTAAAATGCTAGGTGACTAAAAAGCGAAACCTTTCAGTGACATCTCACCCCACAGAGCATCCAACACTATATAACTTAGTAAACCCGAAATAAGTGAAATCTGACTGTACTTGAAGTGTAAGATAATTATAAGACCTAAAAATGGTAAATTTAAGCACAACCAAGCATTCAAATTAAAAAAAAATTAAATGTCTGACAGTTGTTGCTGTTATAACATCCTTGGGCTTTCACATGAAGAGTAAAACATATCTAAACATTTCTAAGTGGAAACATAAACTGTCCAGTCCTGCACAACTCCAGACACAGCACAGCAGTACAAAAACCGGGGGGGACTACTGTTTCAACAAGCACACGTTACACTGCCTTTCAGCAAGTAAACTGTTCACGTGGCCACGGTACATCCCATTTATAAAACACCCCATAATTTATGCGATACAAGCACAGAATAAGCTGTAAATTAAGTCAGTTTCAGGGTTTTATGAAAGACCCAGAACCAAAGCACTTTGACAGACATTTGTGTAAAAAAAGCAAGAATTATTTTCTAAAAACAGATGAAATTGGAAGCCATCTCTGGTATAAATACCACATTGTAGTTGCAATCAAATCAAGTATCTGAAATTCAGGACCTGAATATCTCAAGTGTGTTTAAGTCTTACAAAAGCTGCGATAACCTCACAGTAAGCATTACGTACTATAGAGTCATGCAGGATGTAACTACTCAATTTAAATTAAAACACAGCCCCGCACACAGGTGTAACAACTCCTCACCGTTTGTACCCTTGTGCATACAGTCAATCCCAAGAGCAGGGTTCTTATCCTTCACTTGTCTGGCTCGGACCTCAGACATCGTCTGGATGGGATTCATGCCACTGTTCTCAGCAAGGGCCATGGGGATGACTTCCAGGGCATCGGCGAATGCTCGCATGGCATACTGCTCCAAGGTTGGGCACTAGAGGGTATAGGGTTATGGTAAGGGTAAGCGTGCTTGGCAAAAACACCCCCAGGAGCAATTTAGAAACATAATTACATACTATAAAAAAACCCAAAACCATAAACAAGCAAAGAATTCTAAGCACAGGCTATCTTGACTACTTTTAATCTACCAAATATTAAAATGTCACCACAGAATAAGGATGAAGAAGGTATACATGTGAGAGAAGTCTGAGAATCAGCTCTTACTGATTTGTTTGTATTATATAATTAACTTTGAATTTCAAATAACATTAAGTGTAGAGATTTACACAAAATAGTAGTTGGCAAGGCTGGAATGACCGAATGAAGATAAGAAATGCTAGTTGATGGTAACTGAATTTGCCTACACAGGCATGAGAATATACTCAGATCGAACACCTATTAAACTGCCAATGTTCTTGTTTACGTTCAGTCTAGCACCCGGTTGCTTCGAAGCACGGCTGCCTCACATACCAGAACCGTCTTAGTCCTTCATGAGCCCCCATGTGCATTTTACCTTATCTGCTGCTTGGCTAACTGCTAAAGCACAAGCGATTTCAGCAGCGCCTCCACCATACACCACACGATTATCACGGATGAGGTTCCGGATGACACACAAGGCATCGTGAAGGGATCGCTTTGCTTCCTCGATGATCTAGGGAAACAGTCCTGCCTAAATTAATGTGGTCTCAATTTATTCATTTTAGAGCCAAATACCTGGCACCTCTGGTTTAATGTAAGTGCTTGCTAAAAATATTCCTATCTCCCCCATTAAAACCAGCTTGGTTAAAACAAATGCAGAGAGCCTGCCAGAATATCTGTTATCAGATGGTTTCTATTTTTACTTCTGCTCCCTATAATGTAGTCAAAACACATGAAAAAGGTAGCCAGTGACTCATTCCAAGACATACAACCAAGATAAGGGGTCACACAAAACAAAACCGACAAAGAAAAACCTCACAATGAGTCATTCATTATAATGCACTAAAAATCCACTGTAGAAAAATGGAGAGATCATCAATTGTTATTTACTTAGGTTTCCTATTTCTACCCAAGGGACTGAAGAAAGGCAAATGTGCCTTATAGAACTGACAATGGAACACGGTCTTCAATAATTTAATACCACAATATGTCGTTTCTTTGAGAAAAATGATCCTGTTTTACTTATGGTAAGTGTGTCTCTGTTAATACGTTATGGGCAAAGCCAAACCATACATCAAAACTGCAAAATATGTAGAATAACTGAATTCTTACCATCTTATTTCCTCCTCTGATGAAAATGGTTACAGCTCTGGAGTTCTTACACTGCTCGATGACCAGCATCTTGTCTTTAGTTGTCCCAAATGAGATCTCTTTTACAATCCCAGCAAAGCCCAGCTTCTCAGCTGTGAGCTCTGAGAAGCGGGGAACGATCCGCCCTCCTGTTGCAATGGCAATCAACTAATTGGGGTGGGTCGGGAAGAGAAGGAAGACATGTTGGTCCACAACAAACTTTCACAACTGGTCACAAATGAACTGAACACGACCTATGACCTTGTTCACTAGAATTGCTGCCCCATTCTGGCTAAAAAAATTCAAGTTCAACCCCCCAAAAAACCTTGATAAATGAACAAAGCTCTGAAGAGCCGAGTGTCTTGGTTTGGTTCTGTCACCCTGCACAGTCCCCACAGTTCTTGACCCCATCTCCTGACTGTGCCTCTGAATCAGAGCCCTGCACAGCCGTCCCTCTGCAAACTGGGCTGCAGCGAGGACCAATGAAGCCATGTTGTCCAGGTACAGACCATGTCTAGGATGGCTGTTGGGATTTGGCTGACACAGAGTGGGTAAGACCACCCTTGAGAGACAAATAAGATGATCTATGGAAAGCATATGTCACAGAAATCCGGAATAGATGGCACTATTAGTAAAACCATAAAAAAGATCCTAGTACTTTTCTCTCTCCCAGCCCATCCTCCTCTAATCTATAAAGCCTTAGCATGATTTGGTAATTTAAGATAAGTGCTATCAAAGCAACCCCAAGATACATAAAGGCATTGTAAGGTCTGGCCCTAAGTTCAGACATCTCTTTCCACAGAGCTTCCCTACCTCAATTTCAGGTCCTCCAACCCAACGAACCGCAGGCAAGTCGTTCTGAAGAAGTAAATGATTCGTTTCATCATCAAAGCCCCATTGGCAAATAGCTAGGTTAGCGCCAGTTTCTTTAATCTGAGAAAAGACATGCCACAATCATATTAAGAAAAAGTATTCTTTGTGCTTTAATGTTTGAAAAAAGGTTAAAAAAGGTGAGATGCATAGTTGGGTTAGGTGGGTAAACTGAAATAAAGCACAGAAAAGGAAACATACAACTACTTTCGGTCAGCTCCATATCCTAAATCAATGATGGTGAACCTATGAGGTGACACGTGAACTCATTTTTTTGTTTGATTTTTCTTTGTTAAATGACTCTCTTGAGTCGCTCCCTCTCATTCTTTAAAATGATAGCATCTGGCCCCCTCACTACTCTGCAAATATCAAAAAATTTCTATATGTGACACAGCACCAGAGTTAAGTTAGGGTTTTTCAAAATGCTGACATGGCGAGTTCAAAAGGTTCGCCATCACTGTCCTAAATAATGAACATATGTCAATGGGAACCACCTCACTTTTAAACTATGCTTTAAAAATCAGTAATTCATACTGAACTCAATTGTTATAGTGAAGCAAAACAAGAGTCAACAAAGCTAAATACCCTGATAGTTCCCAGGAAATCAAGGGGAACAGCTCTGCCCTGTCACAAAAACCTATGAAGCAGTTTCATTCACTCGTGTGTTTCAACAGAACATTTTAGATATATACATTGTTCTGCAACTTGCTTTTCTCACCTAACTGGGCTATCCTTTGTGGATTCATGGATAGACCTATTTAGAGACCAACAAAGAAAATCCTGCTTCTAACAAGATCCTCAGCCCTTTGCAAATGGCTCATGATTCGGCCCAAGGCCACATGATTACAGCCGACTGTCCCTCCCTCCTTTGGTGATCACCTGCGATAACTGGGCCATAGCCACAGCCTCCATTTCACTTCTGTCCTCACCCAAGACTCCCAGGTCATCTACTGCACCTGGCTCTCCACCTCTCCTTCCTTCCCCAACTCTCCGGAACTCAGTGCATTAACAGAAAATTCCTTCTTGCAATTTTTCCATTACATTCTTGCTGTGAACAAACCCTGGCTGTCCCCTGCACTCCTACTCAACTGGCTATTTTTTCTTCCATGTGCTCAAAATAGGAGAGGGATCCTTCTTGCTCCTCACAGCCACCCCATTTCTCTTGAGTCACTCCCTCTCATTCTTTAAAACGATAGCATCTGGCCCCCTCACTACTTCCATTATCATTTCTGGCACCTACACATCTACCAACACAGTCCATCCAACTCCTTTGGCCTCAGTTCCCATGCTTTTCCTCCACTGCATCTTGGCCGGCATTCCCATGACCACCCAGGTAAGACCTGTATTTTTACAAACTCCTGCCAGCACGCTCCAACCTCAGTTCTAATGTTCTCTTCACATGCCAGTGTCTGTCACAGAGCCCCTCCCACTTTTCCCTTATTCTGCACCTTAACACTTTAAGGCCCATGTCAGTCACCAGTGACTGACACTATACTTTCCATCCGGAAGACAAAACAGGCTGGGCGGAGCAAGAGCTCTGCTTTGTTCAGTTCTGTATATCAGGGCCTGATTTAAAGTAGGCATACAGAAATATACCACGAGGGACTAAATGAATACAATACCCACTAAAAAACACCAAACGCCTCCAGTTTTTGCTTGCTCTGATAATGTCCATGTTCACCTATCTCTGAGTTCTGTTTTAAACTGCCAAGGACAGAGTCCCAAAGAAGACTGCTATGCCACAGAGCACACACATGTAAAACAGTAACAACCAAAAAAAGAAAAGTAACAGCCAAAAGGGGAAGATATTTATAAAATAATGCTCTGACTTATATAAGCAAAGAGCTGGGATTTCTATGATTGCATTTGGGTTTAATTTCCAGGTACCCAGGAACGCCTTTGTGTAAGAGTTATATTTAGAGGTCTCAAGTATGTGGTAAAATTTTCTAAACTTCGAACTTACTAGTTAAATGTGTCCAAGAGAGCAAGTACAGCTCAACGTAACTGAGTCTACTCTTTCTGGTACCCTAGACACATGACCATTTTAAGACAAAATCAGGCGTCTTTACCCCTTATCACTTTGATTTGTTCTCCTTGTGAATATTTTAACTTTTAGAATTTAAAATGAAGAGGGGACCTATACTGTTAATGTTATTTATAGCCACATAATAAAGTATCAAGCTAGTATAGGGTAATGCTACACACCTTTATTACCTACAACTGCCTAACTGCATCCTTCAGGAGCTGAATGTCACTAAGAGCTATGGGGAGACTTACTTGCTTAATCATCTCTTCAAACTTGTCCTTTTCGTATTTCTGAAGGGCTTTATAGTCTTCCACAGAGGTCACATCCAGCTTATGCTTTGTCTTTGGTTTTGGTGGTTCAAATGGACATGTGAGAATTGCAATCCTAGCATCTTGTACTTCCTATGGGGAAGAACAGAATCATCTGTTGGTGGCTTTAAGAATTAAAAAAAGCCTGATGAAGCTGTGAAAGGCAATGACTTACTTTTGGCATCTGTGGGTGACTGAAATCCTTGTCCACAATCACGCCCTTAATAAGTTTAGTGTCCTCCAATCTCCCGCCCACTTTGCCTTCTACTTTGATGAGCTCAAAGTCAACGTCTCTGCGCTGCATATCGGCCACAGTGAGAATAGCATCCACGGCAATCTCAGCCATTTGTCGGTGACAGCTGTTAACCCTAATGAAAATATGCAAAACAAACCATTCATTTTCGCTTAACAGTTACTGAAACCAAAGTAGACCACATAATGTAATATGGTAACTCAAATACAAGTTAATATATTGCAACTCAAACATATTTTACAAAATGATGCTGAGAGTTTCAGAAAGGAATGCCATCAGAACCCGTACTGTCAACAGTCTGGAACAGGGACTCTTTTTTTGGGGGGGGGGCGGGGGGGGGCGCACAGGAGTTCTTAACCTCGAATCCAAAGGGAACCGGAAACTTGGATGGAAAAAAAAATTTACATCTTTATTTTCACTAACTCTAAAATTACTATTTCCTCCTACATGAACGTACACAAGAGACTACTGAAGTATGAAAAGAACGAAGACTTCCCTAAGACTCTGTTACTTTTTAAGAATACTATTAATATTTTATAAGTCTAAAACAGAATCAGAAAGAAAAGAAATCACCCAGGAAAAGCCAATCTTATCTGAATGAGGTGTAACACTTACTGGGAAGTGAATTAGTGTGGTATCCTATCTTGCAGAATTTTCTTTCTTTTTAAAAACAAAACTGTATATTTTTATTTATTTCAGAGAGAAAGGGAGAGGGAGAGATAGAAACATCAATGACAGAGAATCATTGATCGGTTGCATCATTCAAGTCCCCCACTGGGGATCGAGCCCACAATCCGGGCATATGCCCTTGACTGGAATCAAACCTGGTACCCTTCAGTCCACAGGCAGACGCACCACCCACTGAACCAAACTGGCTAGGGCAAGCATGTCAAACTCGTGGCCCACAATGAGTATTTTTGCGACCCAACCAATACAACAGCGTGTAAAAAATGTTTCAATAAAAATTTTGTAACTTCATTTTTACAACATCCTGTTATACATAATTATTAATAACAAACTACGTTCTAATGACTGACAATTGATAACCTAGCTGTGAAATAGCAACAAATTAATACATGAAAAATAGTTTGAAGAGCCTGACCTGTACAAAAAACATAAGCTAACACACATTTTTTTTTGTTTACATTTGGAAGATTGCTGAGAACCTCACGCCATTGGAAGTTCCGTGTGCCTGCTATCTAAAAGGCGCATGTGTAAATCTTTTTGCATTTAGTAGATGCTGTGGGCTTGATTTCTTGTTCCTTTCACCACTGAACATCCTGTGAATGGCAGTGTCTCCCACTCACTTAGCTTATTGTCAAGTCCATCATTCTGACTCTGAATCGTGGGTCCTTGCTGGGCTCTGCTAACAGCTTCCATCAGTTTAATGTCATATAGTTTAGACCAGTGATGGCGAGCCTATGACACGCGTGTCAGAGGTGACACGTGAACTCATTTTTTTGGTTGATTTTTCTTTGTTAAATGGCATTTAAATATATAAAATAAATATCAAAAATATAAGTCTTTGTTTTACTATGGTTGCAAATATCAAAAAATTTCTATATGTGACACGGCACCAGAGTTAAGTTAAGGGTTTTTCAAAATGCTGACACGCCGAGCTCAAAAGGTTCGCCATCACTGGCCTAGGGCCTACCTTGCAGAATTTTCCACTGCAACACTGGTTACAGGTGGGGGAATGTTACCTTTTTTTGAAAGCTTTGAAACATTTTAATAGACTGCTCAATAAATTACTTTTAATTCTGAAAAAACCACAAGGGAAATCCAGTAATTGAAATGGTATCTGAAATCTTACATCATTTAAAAAGATAACCATGAAATTATATTTTGCTTTATGTTGAATATGTCTACACCCACATTAAAAACAAAGCAAAACCAAAACAACAATAGAAACAGAAAAAAACTCATCACTATGAAGCCACCAACGTCCTTTCCTATTGACTTTAGGCACAAACTTTGCCACCCGTAACAGTGAGAACGTACACTTTGGAGCCCAGCGTGGTTTTCGCAGTCTGAATCAGGGGCTCAGTGCACTTCACGTCAACAAGGACGCTATCGCTGATCTCGTCCAGGTAGTCGATAGCAATGCGGGCGGCTTGCTCATAGCCATCAGCGATCCTGATGGGGTGAATGCCACGGTCCAGCAACTGCTCGGCTTCTTCCAACAAGGCACCAGCCAGGACTGCAGACAAGATAATGCACAACTGGTTCAGGAAACGTTAAACTTTGCCCTGGAACTCTGAAAGTTCTAGAATTAAGCTGGAAGTATCTTAGAGGCTGAGACCATCTAATCCAGTGGTTCTCAACCTTCTGGCCCTTTAAATACAGTTCCTCATGTTGTGACCCAACCATAAAATTATTTTTGTTGCTACTTTATAAGCGTAATGTTGTTACTGTTATGAATCATAATGTAAATATCTGATATGCAGGATGGTCTTAGGCGACCCCTGTGAAAGGGTCGTTCGACCGCCAAAGGGGTCTCGACCCACAGGTTGAGAACCGCTGATCTAATCTATTTTAAAAAAGAGACTTTCTTGTTTCAGTTCTAGCAATGGTCTCACAGGTCTCCCATTATAGATGGATGTTCAACTATCAATGATGTAAAGAATGTAACTAGAGAATGTAATGTGGAAACATTTTTATAAAGGGAAAAACTCTTGTGTTTCCTGGGCCAGGGATGTCCATTCTGTGAAATTCATGCACTCTAAGCACATGTAGAACAGTGTCTGATACTCAATTAAGATTTCTGAATAAATGAATTAAAATTCTATCTGCAGAAAAGGTAACATTAAAAACATCTCTTTTATCTTCCCCAAGTTTTTAACATTTCATTTTCAGAAAAAAATGCGAGAACAATAAAATGAACACTACTTATTAATAACATTTTGTGACACACATTTGTTTTCTCTGTATAGGCACTCTTTTCCTGTTCAACTCTGAGAAGTGTTGAAACCATAGCATGTCACCCCCAAGTATTTGAACACACAACTAAGAACCAGGGCATTTTCTACATCAATGCAATGTACCTGTCACTCAGGAAATTTAACACTGAAAAAAAATAAAATACTATGTTGTGACACATAATCCACAACCAAATTCCCCCAAATCCATCACGGCTTAAATAAAATCTGGCATCTGATCAAGTTTTATGCATTACAGTTGGTTTCCATTTCTCTTTAATCTAACTACCTTCCCCCTCTTGTTCTTTCATGATACTGATTAGTTTTGGAACGTCTGGGACACTTGTTTTGTAGGGTGCCCTTCAACTTGAATTTGTTCATCTCCTCATAATTTGATTCAAAGTAAACATTCTGGGTAGGCATGTTAGCCATGTGATTCTAAATAACACCTCTTAAATGAGAAAAGATATTTTGCCCTTTCTTACCAACCACTCCGGTGGTTCCGTCTCCAATTTCATCATCCTGTGATTTGGCCAGTTCAACCATCAACTTGGCAATCTGGTGATCAACATCCATCATGCTCAAAATGGTGGCACCATCGTTAGTTACAGTCACATCACCATCTTTATCCACCATCATTTTATCGAGCCCTAAAAAGACAGGCTTTTTAGAATGGCTTTGGGGGAGAAGGGAATGCAGCCTATAAAGAACAAGTCTTGACCCAGGTCCTATCTAGGAATTTATCATAAATATTCAACATAAATAAAGACATTTTAGATCGGCCAATACAAAATAAAGCATTGCAAGCAATCTAAAACCAGAGAATTTAGGCAGAAAAATTATGAAGCATCACTAAAAGTAGTATCACAAAAGATGAAGCTTTGATTTGTAATCCTGTAGGACCCCACACACTGTGCAGCAGAAGTCAACGGCCTACTCCGGCATTTCCCCCCCTCATTCTTTTTTTTTTTTTTAATCCTCACCCAAGAATATTTTTTCCATTGATCCTAACAATAATATGTCAACATCAAAAACAATAGTCTACCAACTAGAAGCATTCAATATACATCCTAGTCTTCAAGAAAGGAGATGCCAAGAAGTGCAGTAACTACAAGACCACTGCTCTAATTTCCCACACAAGAAAAGTCATACTCAAGGTGATGTAGCAACGGCTTCTACCCTATATGGAGCCAGAAAAGCTGGGTGTCCAGCTGGATTCAGAAAACAAGCACTTGAGATCCAATTGTGAGCACTCGCTGAATAGTGGCGTGCTCCAAAGAATTTCTGAAGGTTACTCTATGCTCTATAGACTAAGTAAAGCCTTGATTATATGGACCATGAAAAGCCATGGGTCGTTCTGAAAGAAATGGGCGTGCCTCAGCACTCAATTATCTGGTATTATGATCAGGAAGCCGCTGTCAGGACAGAATGTGGAGAGACAGATGGTTTCCTATGGGCAAAGGTGTCAGAGAGGGTGCATTTTACCTCCCTATATGTTTAATCTGCAGGCAGAACTGAGCTAGATTTAGAAGGAGGACTGAAAATTGGTGGAAGAAATATTATTAACTTAAAATATGCAAATGACACCATCTTACTGGCAGAAAGTGCCAAAGCAGGGCTGCATCTGAACATCCAGAAGACAAA
Source organism: Myotis brandtii (assembly GCF_000412655.1). NCBI lineage: Eukaryota > Metazoa > Chordata > Mammalia > Chiroptera > Vespertilionidae > Myotis > Myotis brandtii. The sequence continues at coordinate 3,045,779 of NW_005362626.1, read as the reverse complement.
AATCATGACCAGAGAAGAAACGTACAACTTTAACAGACAATGAAGACATTGGGGTCCTGCAGGATTACAAGTCAAAGCTGTCATCTTTTGCTGCCATTATATGATATTAAATGAAACAGAAAAAAGCAAACATTCAAGATAATAATGCTGGTAAAACAGAAGGCAGCAGGAAAAAAAGACCGAACATGAGGTGGACAGACTCCATAAAAGAAGCCACAGGCATGAGTCTATAGGAGCCGAGCAGGGCAGGTGAGGACAGGACACTGTGTACATGACTCTATTCATAGGGTCGCTAGGGGTCAGAACTGACTCAAGTGCATGTAACACATGCACATGATTTGGAAAAGGGTAATAAAATAATGTTATGTGGAAATAAAAAAAAAAATCGGACCTAAAATGGTATGACTATCACCATGTTTAGAGTATAAAATACACCAAGAGTTTGGCTGTATTAGGGGAGTAGGACGGCCCCCTCCATTCCCCTCTTCTGTCAAGTGGTTTTATTGTTTAGTTTCTGATTTAAAAGTTTTGTTAAACTCAGAATGTTAGTCTCTTACCATTTGGTCCAAGTGATGTTCTCATTGTATTTGCTACAGCCTTTGCTGCCATTATATGAGACTAAATGAAACAGAAAAAAAGCAAATATTCAAGTTACATATGATTTTAATAGTTCAAAGCATACAGCTGATGACTGATCATAAGAACACATCGCAATGCTAACTTCATGTGAGAGTCCAGCCATAAACATACAGCACATGATCGTTTACTGCAGAAACACTCTTCTCTCAAATGGTGTAGCCAACATACAACCTATACAATAAGAGTCATCCTTGCTGTTACCTGCCAAGGGTATCAATACTGAAAAATGGAAGCTTAAAATCATCTATTCCTATTTCCACACATAATTAGGTCCACTTTCCCTCCATGTCTGGTTTCCTTTCTATTCTTGCCGTTACAACCAAACCCAGATCCATAGCCCCCTACAGAAATCCAGGGTCTCGTATCTCACCTTCTATCCTGCAGATTCATCCTACATCCACCTAAGCCATCCATTTCTCTGTCAGTCCCCAAACCTTAAACGCCCTCTGCCCCAACATGCAGGTCTAAAAGCTTCAGCTTTTCAGAGCCTCCCCACTACCAAATCTGAGACCTAGTTTCCTTCCAGTGAGGACTGTCTATGCCTGTTCCCCCAAACATGTCCCCTGACTCCTGGACTATGGCCTTCTCACTAGCTACCAAAAACCTGACCAATTTTTTTAAAAAATATATTTTATTGATTTTTTACAGAGAGGAAGGGAGAGAGATAGAGAGTTAGAAACATCGATGAGAGAGAAACATCGATCAGCTGCCTCCTGCACATCCCCCACTGGGATGTGCCCGAAACCCAGGTACATGCCCTTTGACCGGAATCAAACCTGGGACCTTTCAGTCCACAGGCCGACGCTCTATCCACTGAGCCAAACCGGCTTCGGCAACCTGACCAATTTTTTAAAGCAATTCAAATGCACATGGTTCTGTGAGGCCTTCCTTCCTCGGTTACGCCATCTGGCAGATAACAAGACAAAGTTCATTAGATTTGTGAAAATGTAATTCTTACAAATATACTTTGACTTATCCTATATAATAAAAGGCTAATATGCAAATTGTCCCTATGGGGGAGAGCTCAACATGCGCTGACCATCAGGGGGTGGTGCTGGCAGTGGGCAGCAGTGGAGGCACTGCCAGCCCCGATGAGAGTGGGACCATGGCGGGATGGTGGAGCAGGAGAGCGGGCGGTGCCAGACCAAGGCGGGTGCAAAGGGAGGCCCCAACTGGCAGCTGCTAGGGACCCTACCTGTGCACCAATTTCATGCACTAGGCCTCTAGTGTGTCTATATAATGGAATTTTTAAAGGATAATAATTGTAGGGAGGTAGTCCCTAAAGCAGGGGAGATTTCATTCCCCGGGAGACACGTGGCAATCCCTGAAGACATTTTTGATTGTCAAAACTGGGGAAGGGGCCTGGCTGGTGTGGTTCAGTGGTTGAGCATCGAACTATGAACAGGAGGTCACAGTTCAATTGTCGGTCAGGGCACATGCCTGGGTTGTAGGCTTGATCCCTAGGGAGGTGTGCAAGAGGCAGATGATCAATGATTCTCTCTCATCACTGATGTTTCTATCTCTCCCTTCCTCTCTGAAATAAAAATATATTTTTTAAAAAATGGGGAGGAGGCTATTACTGGCAGTAGGTAGAGAGAGGTCAGCCAGGGATGATGCTAAACATCCCTCAAAGGACCGTTCCCACCACAACAAATAACCTGGCCCCAAATGTTGCAGTGCCAAGGCTGAGAACCCAAGTCTAGACCCCTGGTTTTGGAGTGAAACAGAAGTGGGCTTCAACCAGGGCCCTGTTCTTCACTAGCTCTGTGACCTTCAGCAATTACTTAACTGCTCTGGGCCAATTACTTAACTGCTATTTCTAATTCTATAAAATAACACCTTTCTCAGAGTGTGAGGATGACATGAAATAATGAACTTAGTTAACACAGGGGCAGATGATCAAACACTGTGGTCACTCCTGAGGTTATCCCATTGAATTCTCATTCTCTGCTTGACAGAGGTGTCTTACCCCCACCGAGAAGAGGTTCAGAGAGGCTGTGTAACTTGTCCTAAGTCAAACCAACAGCCTGTGGAAGAACTGTACTGTTTCTTAATTAAGCAAAAGCCCACCACAATCCGTGAACAGGGACACCTCAGACCCGGTGGCGAGGTTTATTCCACACACTGACGTCTACACGTGGATTACTTCACTTTACAAGAAACTCTACAGTCAGTGCCCTCTCAAAGCTCCCCTTTTCTCTGCACTTGCAATGTCTGCTCAGGTGACCCGCCCTCACCTGGACTCCTGCAATGGAGTATTTGACTCCCCTGGTCTCCCTCACTCCCTTCAGTCCGGCCCAAACTCAACTTCCCCAGGTACAGTTCTACTCAAGTTCTGACGCTGCTCGGAACCCCTTCCTCCCCACGGGGTAACAGTGGGGCGTGCAAGGGCCCCCATCTTTGGAAACTAGTGTAACTTAAAGTGGATTGTGCGCTCTCCCCCTACAGCGCCATGCCATTTCCTGCCCGGGTCTTTGCTTTGACTTGCTTCCCTTTTCCAAAATGCTGGCTCAATTTCATTTAAAACACGACTCCATCCCTGGTCAGAAGCCACCTCTATCAAACCCTCCAACTTGTATCTGCATCCCCTCCAGGAACTGGTGAGACTGCTCACACACCGCCTTGTATGTTGGTTCCTGGTGTCCATTTCCAAGTACTAGGGCAGCATTTTCTTCCTTAAGGGTCTATTACATTTAAATTTTTTACGACACTGCCTGCAGAAAAACGCCATGCATAAAAATAATAATAAAAAAAAATTGAAATGCTTTGTAAATGACTACGCCTTTAGGGCTGTTGCAGGTACACTGGCTGAAGATGAGGCAGCATAGTCTGAGAATACGTCCAGGTGACCTGAGAACACTTTCTCTGCATCTTACGACGAAAAAAAACACAGGCCGCCAGGCCGCTGGGACCAGCGAGATGCGGGCACCCCGCCCGGGATCTAGAGCTGCCCCACCCAGCTCGGGAAGGCGCCTGCAGCTCCCCCTAACCCCTAAGACCTACACGGCCTCCCTCAAATTCTAGGAGCGGGGTGCGGGGCTGTACACGAGAGGGATCCCCTCGGCCTTTCCCCGAAGCACATGGCAGACCGCTCCTCGGCTGGCGCAGGCGCAGAGACCAGGGTTCGGCCACTTCCTTCATCCCAGCGTCCGTGTGTCCCGGTCCCGTTACCTTGAGAGCCTCCAGCCCCATAAGACGAGTCTTGCGGTCCTGATCCTTGATGATGAGGAAAGGGCGCCCATATTCATCGAAGGCGAGAGTCCCGAAGGACGCCATGGTTCTGCAGCTGGGGCGACTTCTCCACAACCGGCGGAGACCACTCCGGAACCCAGGACGCACCTTCCGCTCGCGGGCGGGCTCAACAGCTCGCGCATGCGCAGAGCAGCCTGCGTGAGACTTATTTTTCTCTTGAGACTAGTTTCATGCCAGACAGTACTTTCTGGAACCGGCGGCCTTCGGAAATGTCTATCATCTGGGAAACTGTGGGGGGGTTCGATGTCACAGACGGGAACTTGGGAACCCACAAGTCGAGAGTAGACAGAATTTAGTAATTTCGTGAAGTTATACAATTGAGGGTTTCTGGTGGTGGACCCCAACAAGGAACTCATTTACTTAGAGCATTTTTTCCCCTCCCTCCCTTCTACCCCGACTTCAAGATGGTATAATCCACTTCCGGGTTTTCTGCTGCATTGCCGGAAATCTCGCGATGGAAGGAGGAGGAGGAGGTGAGGTTGGCCGGGCATGGCGGGCTCCTTGGGTGCCGGCTTAGATGCAGGCGCGTCGCGGGGCTCATGGTTGGTCGGCCGGGGTCTCCTCCACCCAGCACCGCGGGAGTGGGAGCAGCTGTTGTTGGGTGCACAGTTTTCAATCAGGCCCTCCGTGTCCCTCCTTCCTTCGGGGCCTGCCCGGAAGCCGGGTCTCGGGTCCGGGGCTGCGGGTGCCTTTGCTGGTATCTAGCTGCCAGGAATTGTCCCCCCGCGCCTTAGGGCGAATAAGTCACGCAGTGCTGGGCACGATCTTAATGTGACAGGGGTCACAATGTCTGGCTGGGAATCGCAGTCCTGCCATGTGACTGGCTGTGTCTCTGGGGCAGTGATTTTAATCCGCTCTGTGCCTCAGTTTCCTTGTCTGCAAAAATGGCAGTAACATTGTAGTACCTACCTTACACAGCTGCTACACGGACTCGGGGAGAACAGTGCCTGGATCTTAGCAAGCTCTGTCTGAGTGTTTGCCCGTTTTGTGAAAATGGGCCAGTAACTTGCCCTACGTTACACAACTGGCTAGTAAGCAAAATGGCACAGCCTTGCGCTCAGGGTCCCCCTCGGAAGCCCTGCGGCTGCTGCCTGGGAAAGCGCTCTCCTGGCAGCACTAACCAAGTGGTACCCGGTCCTCTGCATCCCTTTGACTGCGGCTGCTGCCTGGGAAAGCGCTCTCCTGGCAGCACTAAGTGGTACCCGGTCCTCTGCATCCCTTACACTGCTTTTCTCTTTAGAGCACTGGTCATGACTAAATACACTGAGTGGCCAGATTATTATGACCACCTGACGTTTGTAGGCAAATTAGCTATAATTTTGCGCTGAAGTTGCTAGAGGGCCAGATCATTATAAACGTCTGAATAGCACAACATACCTAAGTATTGTTGCTGATCAAGTTCATCCTATCATGTTGATGGCGTATCCCAATGGAGATGGCTTCTTCCAACAAGACAATGCGCCATGCCACGGTGCTCGTATTGTGCAGGAGTGGTTTCAAGAACATGAGGGAGACTTTACCTTGCTTAGGTGGCCCCCACAATCACCAGATCTCAATCCAATTGAGCATTTGTGGGACAAAGTTGAAAGAGCCATCAGGCAGCTGGTTCCACAACCATCAGATTTCACAGAACTGGACAGTGCTATTCATCAGGCATGGTGTCAGATCCCTCGAATCACCTTTCAATATCTCGTGGATTCAATGCCAAGAAGAATCACTGCAGTATTGAAGGCAAAAGGTGGCCCAACGAAGTACTGATGGGGTGGTCATAATAATCTGGCCACTCAGTGTATGTTATGGACTATTTGTTACGGGGTTCCAGCCTCCCTGCACCCCAACTGCCAAAGAACAGGGACTTACCCCTGTTGTATGAGTCCTAGCCTTTATCAGATACTCAGACGCTGAAATGAATGAATGAGCTAGTTATACATGAGTAACCCTAGCCTGAAAGTCGAGAACTGGCTTTGGCACTGGAGGGTTGGTGGTCATTTAACCTCCCCTAATGCGTGGCTCACTTATTCTCAAGATAGTGATGATCCAAGGGCATTGTAGATTTTGGAGTCAGGTCTCAGTTCCCTTTAACTTGGCCAAGACAACATTTTCTTATTCAAAATGGTACATTCTGCAATTTCTATTTCCTGTTAAAACATTGGGGGAAAAGAGGTTTTTCCTAGTATCATTAGGTGCTGTATAACCGAAGGCTACAAATGACATTAAAGCGGTATAAGAAAGGCTTCTTAAGGACCAAAAAAATATGTTAGAGGGACATGAAGTAAATGCTATAGTTTTTCAACTGGTATGTGAATATAAGTACACAACAGGCCTCAAATACTGTGACATTAAAATATAAACTCCACTTTAAACACATGTGGCAGGTCACAAATCCAAACAGGCTTGTTCTTTTTTTCTGGCCTTTTCCCTTTTGCTTGAACTTGGGTGAGAACCCTGTCTACCTTTTTTTTTGTGTGTGCATGTAAGTCACTACCTCTACCGTTAAGTGACCCAGATCTGTCCCTGGAAATTTTTTTCACTCATTATCAGAAATCAGTAACTAGGCAAGTGTGGGGACAACCGAAGTTCATCTCTTTGAGATCTTTCTTTTAAAAAAAAATGTTTTATCTCTTCTGCTCATCTGGAGATTGCCATTTTAAAAAAATATTTTTTAAATTGATCATTATCAGAAATCAGTAACTAGGCAAGTGTGGGGACACCGAAGTTCATCTCTTTGAGATCTTTACTTTCTAACTTTTTAAAAAAATGTTTTAAGCATAACTAATGGACACAGACACTGGGGGGTAGGGGAGGCCAGGGGATTTTCAAGGACGGGGGAAAAAAAGGAGAAACATGTAATACTCTTTGTAATAATTTAAGCAATAAAAAAAAAAAGAGAGAGAAAAAAAAAATGTTTTATCTCTTCCGCTCATCTGGAGATTGCCATTTTTAAAAAATATTTTTTTTTCTGGCTCTCTGTCCCTCTCCCTTCTTCTCTGTGAAGAATCAATAAGATATATTTAAGAAAAAAAAATTGATTTTAGATAGGCAGGGAGAGGGAGAGAGAAACTTCAACGATGAGAGAGAATCATTGATTGACTGCCCCCTGCACGCCCCGCACAGGGATTGAGTCTGCAACCGGGCATGTGCCCTGACTGTGACCCTGACTTCCCCAGGTCAGTGTTCAACCACTGAGCCATGCCGGCTGGGCGAATTCTTTACTTTCAAGGACTGATTCCCTCCAAGTGCTCAACAAAAACAGCCAGTGGCCACCATAGTTCTTATCTAATGGAATGGCTGAGTGTAGAAGTCTTTGTCATCTATTTATAGCATAATAAATAATCTTAGGACTAATCATGTTCCATTGAAAGGACCTGAAATTTGTAGAGATGATCTTGATTTTTGTTTTGAATCTTCAGGGACTGTTTTCACTGATAAAAGTAAAAATATTTTTTGAGTGGAAGTAACAGTGTAGTTATATATTGGATTTACACAGTAACTTCAAAAACTCATACAAGTTTCTGTTAATAGACTCGTAGGTGTAAAAACTTGTGACAGGAAATTCAGTGAGTTCATCAAGAGATACACTGCTGCCGTTGTTGCCTTTCTTAAAGACACAGATAGTGTAGTGACTTTGCTAAAAAACTTTCATCCCAGGGCACAAGAGTAAAGCACACATTTAGCCTGCCATCAAGGTCTCACATTTGCCTTCCCATGCTATCTACCACTCCTAGCCAACAGTTTCCCACTTTTATGCCTTAGTTCCAAGGCTTTCTTCTCTTGCTAATATCCTTTTTCCATCAACCTCATGCACCGTTCAAATTCTCTCTGTCAACATCTTCCGGTTCCATCATTGGAATCAAACTTTCCTCCACTTTCCCCTATTTTCCCACAGCATTTTCTACACCTTATAGCATTTCTTAACAACCTGCCCGTGTATGTCTCAACTGGAGCTCTTTATATCTTTTGCTAATTAAATTGAAAGGTACAAATCTACACAGGTGAATTAGAACTTGGGTTGTCTAATTGACTGTCTTCTGGCTTATGCTGACTAGAGAAACTGTCCATTAATGGACAAATGGATAAACAAAATGTAGTCTATACATACAAGGGAAGGGGGTACGGGGTAGGGCGGGAAGAGTTTAACCAAAGATCTTATATACATACTAGAGGCCCGGTGCATGGATTCGTGCACCGGTGGGGTCCCTCGGCCTGGCCTGCGGGGATTGGGCCGAAACTGGCAGTCCGACTTACCCCAAGGGGTCCCGGATTGCGAGAGGGTGCAGGCCAGGCCTAGTTTGTCTATAAAAAGGAATAAAGTGCTGATACATGGTAGAACCTAGATGAATCTTAAAAACATGCTAAGTGAAAGAGGCCCATCACAAAAGACCACATACTATATGATTTCACTCCTATGAAAGCCCAGAATAGGAACTTTAGAGACAGAAAGTAGATTAGTGGTTTCTTAGGGCTAGGGAGTGAGGGGGAGGGTAGAAGGGTGGTGATTAAAGGTTAAGGGGTTTCTTGAGGTATTGAAAATGCTCTAAAATTGACTGTGACATATCTATAAATGCACTGAAAATCTTTGAATTGTACACATTAAATTATATGGTATACTAGTGTCCCCATGCACGGATTCGTGCACATTGAAAGGAAATTAATTAGAAAAAATATTTCAATATCACTATTCACCCTTTCTCTATAATAGAAGTGTCAACTAAATTCATGATCAACAATGACAGATCAAAACACACGCGTGCAATTGGCTCCAGCAAGAGCTTTATATGTATGGCGCATGTGCAAGTCAACTTAGCCTTTTATATATATTGAATACACTTGCTTAATTAGACCTGCTTTCTGATTTAGCTAAACTTTTTCCAGCCCAGTGAAGCACCCCAACTTCTCTTTCAGGTAATTGTCAGCAACACAGAAGTAAATATCAACATGAAACAGATTATTATCAGATTATTATTGTAGATCAGCAGGGAGAACAAAGGGTAACATTTTTAACTACAGCAGTGTTTGACTATATTCTGCACAGTGAGAAAACCTGAAGTCATTTTCAAGTTCCACCATTTCTTACTTCTTTTCAGTTGGGTCAAGTTTCCAAACTTCCTAAATCTCTGTTTTCCAGCTAATGAAAAGAAAATAGGATTCTACTGAGTCTCCTATCTACCTACTCCAGGACTTCTGTGAGGATCAAATGAGATGAGGCATGGGAAAATGCTTCATAAACATTTGGTCAAACTATAAAATGTTTGCACCTGGCTATAAAGCAAGTCGGGTTCTTAGGCTAAAGAAACTCCAAGGAGGCTAGTCGCTAAGGAGAGGAAGCTGGGGTTTGCTACGTGACATCATTACCTGGTGCCCACAGCGACCATTTCCAGGTTGGGTTGGGCTGTGGGCCACATTTTGCACCATGGGGTCTTGGCAGCATTGGCTGCAATTTGGTGGGATGTCACTCTGGGGTGGTGGCAGGGCCTGTGTCCCACTTGGGGGAAGCTGAGTGTTGGTTTGTCAGTGCCAGGTCCATGGTGCTGTTTATTTTTAAATGGCCAGTGCACATCATGGCAGCTCCTGCATTGAGTGTCTGCCCCCTGGTGGTCAGTGTGTGTCATAACTACCAGTTGGAGGGAAGGGCAGAGACTTAGCCTTTTATATATATAGATGAACTACATCTCAAGAAAGTTGTTAAAAATTACTGATCCCCCCTCCTCCATGATGGTATTGAGAATAATAATAGCAGCTACTGCTTGCTCATCACTTACTGCTTGCTCTCAATCTAGGTACACCCCTGGAAACACTTAAAGAAGAAGAAGAAGGTCAGCCAGGATATGTTCTACCTACAAGTCTTGAAGCCAATGGTTTGAAGAAGAACAGTTGGGGCTTCTTAATTACTGGGATTGTTGGTGGGACACTGGTGGCTGTGTATGCTGTGGCCACTCCATTTATAACACCGGCCCTCCGAAAAATTTGCTTGCCTTTTGTACCCGCAACTACAAAGCAGATCGAAAATGTTGTGAAAATGTTGCAAAGCAGAAGAGGACCTCTGGTGGACATTGGCAGTGGCGACGGTCGGATTGTGAGTTATGCTAAGACGTTTTAAGGTTTGGCGTCAGAATTGTTAATATATCTCTTTCACATTTCTTATGAGGTTTATGCAAAACTTGCTAAACCTGACATTTTAGTAAAGTGGTCGTTTCATTTTGTGTTTGTTTGGCTGAACTATCAAACCCTCCAGCATGAATTTGGAATGTAATTTTCTCAGGTTTAATTTTTTTTTTTTTAAAGGAGAAAGTGCTCTGTAGATATGTCAAGTAAAAAATAACCAATAATTGGTAATTATGAAAGTGCCTGTTAAGAAATGGGCCAATATGCCCTAACCGGTTTGGCTCAGTGGATAGAGCGTCGGCCTGCGGACTCAAGGGTCCCAGGTTCGATTCCGGTCAAGGACATGTACCTTGGCTGCGGGCACATCCCCAGTAGGGGGCGTGCAGGAGGCAGCTGATCAATGTTTCTAACTTTCTATCCCTCTCCCTTCCTCTCTGTAAAAAATCAATAAAATATATTTAAAAAAAAAGAAATGGGCCAATAGAGGTGGCATAACTAGAAGAAACATGGAGTTTCACATTTTGCACTATAAATGTTTGCTTCTACACTTATCTATACTTACACATGTATAATTCTTATGGGGTAACATAGAGTTAAAATAACCCCCACTTTTTGAAAGGGAAAGATCAGCCTTTTAGTGACCTCAATCTCCCCCTTCCACCCCTCCACCTCCATAGGAAGCTGTTTAACTTACTCAAGGCCACTGATTGGCAAACAGGTGTCCCAAATCAAGTTCCCCCATGGACAATGATGAGCTGAAAAGTGAGGTAGTAGTAGTCAAGGCTGGTATTCTGGAAACATTTAGTGTGGAGACGAGCAGGCCATGATGCTTTCACTAGCCCCTGACCACATAGGCCCTGCAGTTTCATCGCGGTGACCTGGAATAATCAGGAAGAGGTTAGAAAGTGCCTTGTGTTTTTAAGAAATGAGATATATATGTTAATCAGGAGGACATTTTAAAATCCAGATTTGAATGCTTTGCATGTGCGAATAGTATCTTTTTGGTTTCTCAGAAAATGGTCTGTCTTTAAATGGTGTCTTGAACAAAGGAGGTGCCTTTTGATTGGTCTTTTATGATTATAGACCATAAATAGGAAATATTCATATCATTTTCCCAGGTAAGTTGCTTTTCTTTTTTATTTATTTTTATAATGTATGTATTTTTATTGTTGACGGTATTACAGCTGTCTCCCATTTCCCATCCCCCTCTCTACCCCTCTCTGTCCAGCCCCTACCCATTCCCTCAGGTCTTCACCTCCCTATTGTCCGTGTCCACGGGATGTTTTTCTTTTTATCTTGAATAAATACCGGCCTCTTTCTGCAGGTGATAGCAGCAGCAAAGGAAGGATTCACAGCTGTTGGCTATGAATTAAACCCATGGCTAGTTTGGTACTCCAGATACCGTGCATGGCGAGAAGGGGTACAGCACTTGGCCAAATTTTATATTTCAGATTTGTGGAAGGTATGTAAGGCAGAGAGCAGTCCTAGGAAACTCAAACCGAAACTTTCTAATTCATAATTAGTATTGCAAACTGAAAAATGTATAAAAGAAAAAGAAATAAAATACAGGTGTACTTTAGCATAATGAAATATGAACACCTTTTAAATGGATAAATTTGCAAATTGACTACTTTAGAGTATAAGCTTAAGATTTAAGATTTTTAAAATCTCATTTGGAAATCTTATAAATTGTAACATAGGCATTCACTGATTAATATTGTTCTTGGTAAATGAGAGACTTTCGTGTGTGTGTGTGTGTGTGTGTATGTTGTGTGTGTGTGTGTGTGTAGAGAGAGAGGCAGAGACAGGTGCAAAGAAAAGAAAGAATCTACCAACCGTGCTGTTATGGATCATCCTGGTCTTCATAAAGTGCAAGATACTTCAAAGTTTATTTGTACTCTAAAAAAATTGCCCTGTAATTTTGCTTTAGGAATGCTCCATAAAATGCTTTTTCTTGAATAGGAATTTTCCTTTGTAATGGTGTCATCAGTAGCCTATAAAAATTTACTTGAGTTTTTGCTTGCATTTTTTATACCATATATACATAAATGATCTCTCGGTAGAGTAAATAAGACTTTTATAGGGCAATAAGAATTTTGACTGGCAAAGCACTTTTCCCTCTAGCTTTTCAACTAAAGACCACTTTATTGCAGTTTTTACTTAGTATTTTAGAGAAGAGGATTGGGACTAGAATTTTAAGGATGGTTCAACATAAAAAACCAGTGGTCTGAGATCCCTTGAGTTCTTGCAAAGCTACTTTGGTGTAGAGTAGAGTAGGAAAGTGTGGACCAGGGGCACAGATGGCCCAGGGCCAACCGGCTCAGCCACCAGCTGGTCACTGGTGAGTCATTGGTGTTTCTGACAGACGACAGATGACCCCTGGGGCAGGCCCTTCATGGAGTTGCTGTGAGGATAAGATGACTTATGGGAAGCATTTGGAAAGCTGATGGATTGAACTAAAATGCACAAACGTGTACACATGGTATTTTTTCCATTGTGAAATCTAAAAGAGGCCACTCTGTGAAAACCTATTATTTGGTGAAATGTAAAGTTGCTACTCATCTTGAAACAAAAGTTAAGCTGGGTGTTTGGCTTTTAAAAATTAATCTATGAATCGTTTCCTCTCTTTTAGGTTACTTTTTCGCAGTACTCAAACGTCGTTATTTTTGGGGTGCCTCAGATGGTGAGTATGCCCTCTCCTGTCCCTTGTATGTTTGGTTTTAGGTCATGAAGGCCCTTACAGCTGTAACAGACCACCTCTCTATGGCCTGCTCACCCAAATGCAAGATGACTGCCTCCCAGGTAGTCTGAGGGGACACGGGCTTTCAGTTTATTGGTAAAAGGTTAATCATAAAAGATTCAGTTTATCTTTAAACTCTTGCTTCAGATAAAATCTCAATTATCCATCTAAGCCCTAAAAATTCCAGTCTGAAAACTGCTTTATGAGCGCGCAGTGTCTAATGTGGCTGGAGATTTTCACGGTCGCTCACTTCCAGCTGAAATCACTCGGGAAAGTTAATGGGATGTTCCCTTTGAATTGATCACCCCTCTGATTTTGTACTCAGACGATTTTCAGGGCAGATGAGCGCTGACTAGTTTCAATTGACCTCAGATGACTGATTCGTTCTGAGCTTTGATTATCTACTTTCCAAAGTGAAAGTACCGCAGCATTGCACTGAAAATGGTCCTAAATTTAGCCTTTGGAAAGATGACCAGAATGGGATGCGTTTGTTGTAATTGTTGGTTTACAGACCATGGAAAGAAATCCCGGTTCACTTTTCAAAGTCTGTAATTGTAGCCATAATAGTCTTGGCGAAATTGGATGTTTCCTGAAATACACTATAAAACTGATATGGTTTTCAGTTAAAAGAACGGGAAAATTTTTTTTCTTTTGGTGTTTTTTTTAATTTATTCACATCTTAGTTGTTGTACAAGAAGTTTTAATGCTTAAGAAATTTATCCTCACCACTAGACTCTTTAGTGCAATGCCATTTTCTTTCTTTTTTTTTGCCATTTTCTTTTATTTTTTGAAGTCAATTTAGAAGGGTTTTGTTATATATTCTTGAAAGTAACAGAATTCTATATGTTTGTAATTTTCGGCAAGCCTACATATAGCTGAAACCTGGGTGTCTACAGGTTTGTTATAGAAATAAAAAGAGGTAGAAGGGCATGATCCTTGGCCATTAAAAACAAAGCAAACCAACACTATTCAGGACCATAGGATTGCTATGGAATTTGATATTTACTAGTTAGGATGTTTGGGCAGTCCTTCAGAATAATTAGCATTTGGAGGCAAATAACTTTAATTTGAAATCCAAGCTTTCCAAAAATAGAAATTGATATTTATTCGGCTTCCACGCAGTGTGGAGAGGCTGGATGATGGCCTGAGATGTGGACTTATGAAGCCACAGCCGCTGTGTCCCTGTGGGGGGCAGCAGTGGCCTTTGGTAGTCACTGTCACGGCATAACCTGCGGACTCCGACTCCTTGAGTTTCTCTGACATATTTGAAGTATGGTCAGTTTTTGGAGCTGTTCACCCAGAGGAAATAAGAGTCCTATTATTTTGATGGATGCTTCTGCAATTATTGTCCTTTCTTCTGTACACAGAGGCATTCTTAAGTAAGGAACTTGTAGTGTTGCACTGTTGCCAAGAAAATTGGGAGCAGCTGAAATGCAGGCAGCACCCACACTCCTGGAATGGCAGACTCAGCCACCTAGCAGGTTCTCATGCAGGTGGATCAGTCACAGGTGCAGAGGGCCCAGGTGGCATCTGTTGGCCTGGAGGCCCAATTTCAGGAGTGGAGGGCCCCGCTTTCCGCCCTTATCAAACTTTGCTTACGTGGAGGATGTGAGCGGGGAGGGAGAGCGCTGGCTGGGGATCCAGGGGCCAGGTCTGCCCTCAGTGAGGTGAGTCCTGAAAAGTCCTTTTATGTATCTGGGCCTTATCATTCACTCTTCTATTAAAATGCATTTCCCTTCCCTGAGCACTGGTCAGTATTCTGGTCATGCCCAGGTGGCTCGACACAGCCAGTGTGGCATGAAATGTTTCCCAGGGCAGCTGAAGCACACACATGTCATGAGAGAGCCAGGAGGACCCTTAGGGAACTTCAGAAGTAGAAACCCTAGCATTATAAATCCTCACCCTGCTTCTGATAGCGGACTGATTATTCCCAACAGCTCTTGGCAGTCTTAGCTCGAAATTAGCGGTGCCCTAACATTTCAACACTGGTGTGTGTTTGAATTATGAGAGTGAGGAATCCCATTGGACCTGGTAAATCCTGTAGTAGGTTGTAAATTCCCACATTTAAGACTAGCTTATCCACCAAGAGAATCTTTTGAAAATGTGGAACAGATCATGTGTGTCCTTGTTTAAAACCCTTCTGTGGCTTCCTGCTGCTTAAAAGCGGTGAGGATAAGGCCTAAAACCCTCCGCATGGCCCTGAGGCCTGGCTTGGAGTGGCCCCTGCTTCCCTCAGCTGCCTGTGCCAAGCCCCTGTTTTCCTCTCGGGCCCTGGGCTTTGCTGTGTGTGGGGGCTGTGTCCTTCCTCTGATTTCAGTCCCCCAGCTCAGGGCCTAGTTGGTGAACACCTGTTGACCACTCATGGTCCAGTGGCTTTTCCACTGAGAATGGTCCCTGACCGCCCCATGGCACAAGCTCCAGTGCCCTCTGTTTTTCACTCGTACAGTGCCTGTTCCCCTCTCCTTACGTGAGTCATTGCACATTTCCCGTGTGATGGTGTTGGCAGCGTTTGCAGTGGGCACTGTACTACCAGCTCGAGAATAAAGGCTGGCCTGTTTTTCTGCCGGACCTCCAGCATGGCAGCACCCAGCAGAGGGTAATCACCCCACCGGAAGTATTTGTTAAATGAATGAATAAATATGGTATAAATACCCATTAAGTACACTTCCTCCAGTGGGCTATTCAATTTCATAACTTCAAAGAATGACTAATTTAATTTTAGTTGTGAATCCTGTTTTGAAGTATTGAATGAAAATATTATCAGCATGTTCTGATGAAGAAAAATCATTCATGATTGAATTATTTATTCTTCATTCATTCATTTGACCAGTATTTATTCAGGGCTCACTTGGAATACTTTAATAATAAGTGAATAAAGGAGAAACACATCCCTGCCCCAGGTGCTAATATGCTAGTGGGGAGGCAGAGATTGGGATGCTTATATAAATTATATCGAGCAAGAGAGGGGATATGTGCTGTGGGGCAAGCTAAAGCAGGAGAGGGATGGGGCAGAGACAGTGTTCCTGAAAAGGGGACGTTGGAGGTGAGGGAGGAGCTGTGTGTCTGTCCGAAGAAGGGAATAGCATTTCAAACAGGAACAGCCACTTTAAGGAAGCTGGGGTGTGTGTGCCTATTGGGTTCCAGGAGCTTCAGGGAGGCGGGTCTGGCAGGGGCAGGGTGAGTGAGGGGAGCTGGGGAGAGGTGAGGTCAGAAAAAGTAGAGCTGGGATGGGAAGGACCCTGGGCCCTTGTAAGGCGGTAGCGGTTGTGGGTTTGAGCAGAGGCATGGAGGATCGAAATGGACTGGGGCTGAAAAGGATCACAGGCTGCCCTGGGTGAGAAAGAGCAGTCAAGGTTGGCTCCCAGGTTTTTGGCCTGAGCAACTGGAAGTTGCCGTTAGTGAGCTGGGAAAAGGGCCCTTGTAAGGCGGTAGCGGTTGTGGGTTTGAGCAGAGGCATGGAGGATCGAAATGGACTGGGGCTGAAAAGGACAGGCTGCCCTGGGTGAGAAAGAGCAGTCAAGGTCAGCTCCCAGGTTTTTGGCCTGAGCAACTGGAAGTTGCCATTAGTGAGCTGGGAAATGTGCAGGAGGAGTGGCTTGGAAGATCAGGAATTCCGGGTGGCATGTGATGTGTGAGATGTGTGTGGGAATTTCAGGTTGGTAGTGGTGGATAGAAGAGTCCGGGGCTCAGGAGAGAGGGCTGGAGATCAGGTTTTTAGGCACCAGCGCCCAGAGGGAGTTGAAGCAGGGGAGTGGCTGAGGTCACTCATGAAGGGGAAGAGCCATCCAAGGCCTGAGCCCTGGCCTCGGACTGATGAGGGGCACTCAGCGAAGGACTGGAGAGGAGGGGCTGGGAGGTTGGAAGTGAGGGTGGGCAGGGCTGTTACCTGGAAGGCAAGTGAAGCCAGTGCCTTAGGGAAGAGGGGTGATGAAGGGGCTCCTAGCTGCCTGTGGCCATGCTAATTTGTCTGATATGCCTTTGCGCTGGTTTCAATTTATGTTTAAAGTTTTGAAGATGTAATTAGAATAGAGTATGATGAGTTCGTGTCACTTTGAAACCTATAATTGTATGAATAAGTTTGAATTCCATTAGACATACATGACATATCACAGCTTCTCTTTGTGTGTGATATCAAGACCCTGATTTGTTGCATATTTATGTGTAATTTAGTCAGTTAATTTCTTATGATTGAAATAGCTCCCTTTCATTTTTAGGTTTATCTTGACTTAGCATATGACATTTGGAAATAAAAGAGAAAAGAATAATGATAATATGAATACATTTACAATTATCCTTTTTATGAACAAAATTACCATAAGAAACCCCTGATATTTTGGAAAAAGATTCTTTGCTTATTTAATTTTTCCCTCAAGGAACAAAACTTTTTTTTTTTTAAACTCATCTTTTCCTGGCTGTTAAAAGAATAGAAATATTTCATCCTTAATGGAACTTATTCTTTGTTATCTTGGTATTGATGCTAATGAAGAATTAAATTCTGGCTCACGTAGCCATACTAGTACATCATGTAGAGGAGTTTTTCCAAGCTACTTCTTAAAGGTATAAAACCTTCATAGAAGTACTGTCAATTTTTTTGTCTCTACTTACTTTAGAACTTGATTTCTAAATACCATTTCCCACTCAGAGGAACCAGGAATGTTTGAGAAATGGCTGATCCCAGGGCTGAGGAAGGGAAGATACAAAAGGCCAGGGCTCAGCACATTTTTGTTGAGCCCGAATGTAAGGAAGTGCTCCAGATATTTGATGGAGGCATGTCCAAAGGAAAGAGCAGCCAACTTGGGATGATTTGAGCACTAGCATAAATGGGACGGTAGTGGATTATCACCCATTGAATGAAATAATCTGGTTCATCCTACAGTGATAGCGAGCTAGGTAGAAAGAGAGAAGGGAAAGCTGTTTCTTGCAGTAGAAAGTACAATTTCATCTAGAAGAAATGATGGGATTAGCAAATCCATACTTTGCAACCATTATAGCGAACATTGACTCAGGCCAGAATCATCAGTGAATAGTACATCTAGTGGGGGGTCAGCTTGATGAATAATAGGATATGTACGTCCGCTCAAGGTATTTCCCCACAAATTATTCATTATAAAGGAAAAATAGTGACCACACTCTGGAGACACCAGATACCATCTCAACTGAGTGGTGACCACCACCCTCAAAGCAGGAGGACCCCATGGGCATCTCATCTGACTGTGGGGCCCTGAGATGTTCACAGCCCCACTTATGGGTCATTGCCAAGGACTCCCAGGCTGAGTCATCACGAGCAAACATCAGAGGAACTTGGAGGCCCTGGGAAAATAACTGGCCCATGTTGTAGAGGATGTTATTGTCATGAGACGCAAAGAAACATGGAGGGGCTGTTCCAGATTAAAAGAGACAAGGAGCCCTAGCCGGTTTGGCTCAGTGGATAGAGTGCTGGCCTGTGGACTGAAGGGTCCCAGGTTCAATTCTGGTCAAGGGCACATGCCCAGGTTGCAGGCTTGATCCCCAGTAGGGGGCGTGCAGGAAGCAGCCGATCAATTATTCTCTCATCATTGATGTTTCTATCTCTCTTCCTCTCTGAAATCAATAAAAATATATTTAAATAAATAAATAAAAGAGACAAAGAAACATTACAGCTAAATGCAATGTGGAATCCCAAACTGGGGGAAAGTGTCAAGTTGAGACATTTGACAAAATTGGAATGTTACTATTGGAATTATTTTATTGGAATATAATGCTAAATTTCCTGAATGTGGTACCTATGCTGGGGGGTATTTTTTAGAAAATATTTTCTTAGAAAACGTTGAACTATCCTATATAATAAAAGCCTAATATGCAAATTGTCCCCTCAACCAGGAGTTTGACCGCTCACTATGATGTGCACTGACCATCAGGGTGTGGTGCGGAACATGGCAGGCGTCAGCAACGCGCTGCGACCTCTCGCCGGCTACCTGGGGGCAGGGGTGATGGGGACAAAGGTACGGTGAGAATGTGGGGTGTCTGCTGAGCTCGCTCTCACTCCCCCTGCTACCCTCCCCTGGGATGCCAGGGCTTGCGCCGGGAAGCCCCTGCGCTCAGGTGCCGGGCGCCCCGCACCCGTGTGGTGTCTTCTGGTGAGTTGGGCTGCAGCTGCCGGGACCGCAGGGGCCGGTTGGGTTCCCCGTGGGTTCATGCAGGAGCTGGTCAGTGGGGCCGACTGGGAGAGAGTGCGCTGCCCGCCCAGCTTCGTGCGGTGGGCAGCCCGATCCCTGTGGGTTTGCGCAGGAGCCAGTTTGCAAGGAGAGAGCGAGCTGCCCCCCACCACCACCCCCCGCTTTCTTGCGGCGCCACTGGGCAGCCCAGAGGCCCACGCTGCGCCCCAGCCTGGGGCATCCGGCTGCGCTCACTGCATCTCTGCGTGAGAACTTGGGTGCTGTGACTCAGGCAGAGGCGGGGCGTGTGGGGGCCCGGGGACCCAGGTGCTGCCTAGGGCCCGCCTAGGGCCCAGAGGTCAGCTGGAACCTGCCCTTCCAAGCCAGATGCTCATGCTTCGATGGCTGGCCAGGCGTAGGGACCGCATCTGTGCACGAATTTTGTGCATTGGGCCTCTAGTCAAGGAATAAAGGAGCATGTTGTATGCAACCTATTCTCCAATTAGAAAACATGTTTATGGAGAGGGGAAGAGGGCAAATCTGATAAAGCAAATATGACAAATTTTTCTTGCAACTTCTCTGTAAATTTGAAATTATTTCAAAATAAAAAGGAGAGTGAAAACATATTCTCAGGAGGTGAAGGTGGTAATCTGTTTTTAGGACCTGAAGATAAACTTTAAGTGATTGCTAATTTGCTGATATAATTACAATGTTATTATTTTTAGCAAACAATAAAATGCTTTCTCCACAGGTAGATTGGCAATACCGTAAGATGAAAAGAGAATTTTACAGTTTATTTTTTATGTTGACTATCAAAAAATTAATTATCAGTATATTTTTAAAACTATAAGATATTATATTTCAAGTTGGTAGAATGTGTATTTTTATAGTCTTATCATTCTATATTTCCTTGAATCTAGATGCTATTGATTTTAAGATGCATTTTGCTATTGAGAAAGAAAAAATATTGCCAATTATAATTCTAAGACAATGTCAATGGTAAGTTGTTAAAAATGTGGAAAAATATGTTAAATAGTTGAGACAGAGTAGATTGAAATGTTTAGATAAATAATTTAAATCTGCTTCTCATTTTAATGATTGCCACATCGTGATTTTAGTTAGAAAACGAGAAATCTATGATACATATCTGCTAAAAATGACATATTTCATAATTGATACTAGATGATGTCTTTATAACTGTTGTCAATGCGACTTCTGTTTTTTGATGGATTGTTTGATAATGTACTTCTGCCCTGAAGTGATCTTCATTGCAATTAGAAGTTTTTGCACAGGTATTTTCAGGGACTCAAATACAGAAGGACATTTGAGAATCAATAGTGACTGCCGTTCTCCACAGATGCTGCAGTTGGAGAAGAAACTTGAGCTTGAACTTGAGAGTGATGCTAGAGTCATCGCTTGCCGGTTCCCTTTCCCACACTGGACCCCGGCCCAGGTCACCGGAGAGGGGATAGACACTGTGTGGGTTTATGACATGAGTATGTTTAAAGGGAGTGAGAAGAGGCCCTGAAGATTGATGCATTTCCAGTTGGTCATTCGAATATAAAATTTATTGAGAGTCTTTTTCTGTAGTGTTGGTGGTCTTTGATTTTATAGAGACTTATAGCTGTGTGTTTAGCAAAGAGTATATTTTTGTTTGGCATGGCATGAGAAATTATTGTTACTTCCCTTACTTTTTGGAGAAAACAAGTTAAGAATAGCAGGTAGATTTAAAGTTCCCTTTCATGGTATATTTTAAAAAATGTGCTTATAGCTTTTCATGCACTTCGATGTGTGAAAATATGGATAAGTGATAGATGTTGATGGGTGGGAAAGATGTGGATAGCTCTTCACATGATAAAGAATATGATTTAATGCCACAGATGAGAGAAAACAATTTTAAAGAGGTATGTATTAGTAAATGTTTGCAGTTTCCTATAACTTTACTCATACTCAAGATTTGTCTTTCTTCTTTATACATCATGACAGAATTAATTTTATAAGGGATTTAGAGAGGCATTTATATTTTATAACATTTATTAGGAATACTTTGTTTCTAGGCTAGTAGATGACTGTATTTTATTGACTCTAAGATGTATATGTATGTGTATACATATTTTAATGTTTCTGAAATTGAGAGGTTTCTCCCAACAGATGGTGTTTTATAGCTGTAATGGGCAGCATTGTACCTAGTCAACTACCATTGATAGATCTCAGAGTTGATGAAATAGGGTGTTCAGAAAAGATACATGATGCAGTGGAGTGGTTGGCAATGATTTAATAGTAAGATAAGTGATCATGAGCTTCAGAGGGAGCCGGACCTGGGTTCAGATCCTTGCTGGACCCTCAGCAGGAGGCCTTGGACAGTGGCTTAGACTCTCAGTCTTGGCTTCCTGAGTATCCTTGTCATCTATAATAATAAAAGCGTAATATGCTAATTAGACTGGACATCCTTCCGGGCGTCCTTCCTTCCGGACAAAGCCTCAGTGGGTGGGGGCTGAGGCAGAGGCAGCAGGATTTTGTGCATTGGGCCTCTAGTTGGTATAATGATGTACTGAACAGGGGGACCTATTTGTAAAACTCATGGCATAAAGTCTTTGGTCTGTACATAGTATTTATTATTAATTTAGAAGCTAATGAAAAGCTTATTCACAGAAGGTGTAGATTATTTCTGCTAGTCACTTCTTTATTTTATGAAAGCAGCCATTTATTTAATATTTCTCATTTATGAGAAGAGACTTGACCGATTTAGATAAAGACAAGTTAAGGAAAATCTTTGAATTTGAGTAGACAGGTTTCATATATCTGAAAAATTAATATCGAATGATGGCTCAGCTAATCCCTGCTCATCACAGAAAATAATTGAACTCCCAGCCATACAGCTTGTAACCTAAGTACCAAACTGTCTTAGAGATCTGATAAAGTGAGAAGGTTTGTGTCTTTTACTAAACTGATAAAAATGTGATCAATTTGATAATTTTGATTTAAATGAGAAGCAACTAGGGACTCATTAATTCATTTAGCAAATATTATTGAGTGCCTACTGTGTAATCAGCTTTTCCAATTCAATGGTGAATGGACAGACAAGGCCTCTAATCTTATGGAATTTATATTCTGGAAGGGGGAGACAAAGGAATAGGTGAGTGAATGTTAGAGTGTGCGAAGTTCTTGGAAAGAAATAGCAGGGTGATAGTACAGGGAGCAACTGTGTGTGTTGTGGGTGAGGGGATGGGATAGTGTGGACATCTGTCAGCGTTTTGGCTGCCACTATCTCTTCCTTTTCCACTAGGCCCTGATTTCCTAATGGAGAACGAATTCTCTGCCATGGTGGTCAGCCCTGTAACTTGGCTGGGCACCCTTGGAGAGGGATGCATTGTAGCTCATTGCCAGGACAGGGTGGTAGGCAGAGCCCGACGTATTCCTGGTGATAGAAGGAGAGGCATAGGTTATATTCAGAGTTGTGTATAATTTGCCACTTTTGGGGTTTCTCCTTCAACTTCCCAAGAATTAGATGATGCTTGATCCTGCAGCCTCAAAGCACAACAGACCGTTTCATAGAATTATTGTGATTCACGGAATCTGCAAGATCTTTAACTGTTTCTTAAAATTGTGCCTTTAAGTAAGAACTATTCAATAAGGTTTTTCCTGTAGAGGTTATTGTAGCTTCCCTGACTGGCTGGTTTGAATTTTTTATCAGTTACTAGGTCAAATTTTGCACATGGCACAGGATAGGGAATGACAGCTACCATGTTTGATGTCAAAAATAGGGTTCAAAAACAAACTGATGAATAAAGTAGATTCAGAGGCATAGAAACATGGAACAGATTGACTAATCTCAGAGGGAAGGGGGGTGGGAGGGGTGAGAAGAGATTAACCAAAGATCTTATATACATACATGGATTACCTATGGACACAGACAATAGTGTGGTGAAGACCTGGGGTGGGAGCCGGGTGGAGGGGAGTAATGGAGGGAAAAGGGGGGCACCTGTAATACTCTCAACAATAAAGATTTAAAAATAAATAAAAATGGAAAGAATAGGGTTCAAAAATATCTGTGCAGATTGAAATCAGGGATAAATACTAATCTGGTAAAATATAAAGTTAAAAAACAAACAAGCAAAAGTAGAAATAAGCTTCGGGCTGATGCAGCCTGACAGGAGCCATGTGAACAGAGACCTGCAGGGTCCAGCCACACTCAGGTCAATGACTTGAGCTCATTCCCATCTGAATGTGTCTTTCTCCAAAACCATGGCTCCAGGATCACAACCTAGGTGTGCTAGGTGGGCCTCAGGAGACCCTCGGCCAGAATGGCATTCAGATTCCTTGAAATGCTTAGCTCCCCATGTGCACGTGAAACCAAGTTTAAAAGATGTAAGAAATGAGATTCTTCTACATACACTGTTTACCATTGCTGAGTGACCGGTGTACACCATATCAAGTTATAACCAAACAGAATAGAAAAAATGGAAGATTTCTGACATTTAAACCACATATCCAGGTACCACTCTACCAAAGTACTTTCTCCAGTGGCCAAATGTCTGAAAGACCTGCTATAAAGACATAGATGTTCTCAGGTCCAGGAGTCTTCTAAGCTTGTGCTACAGCCTCAGTTTCCTAGCTTGGGCCCAGCTTAGTGCATTCCAGGGAAGACCTCTAAGTCATTGCTGTGTAGACTACAGGAGTCTACTTACTAGTAAGTTTCAACAGACAAACAAGAAGCACATAGCTTTGTCGTGTGGTGTCTTTTGCTGTTGGGGCCACAGTGTGCCTAGCTCTTCATTAACACGTTGATGTCATCTGGGCCACAGTGGCAAAGTCTACAGGCCTCTGACCCAGGCCACTTGTCCTGGAGCAGGGGATGCCAGCGGGCCTGCCAAAGGAGATGTGCAGACACTGCTCCCTCTTACCCAGCAGTCATCACCCCTCTTCCTTAGCAACTGAATCTCCAGATTTCAGGTGTCAGGCATCAGTGTATTCAGGGACGACGGGCCCTGTCGGTTGTTTGGTCCCATCTCTTGGGCATCAGAGTGGGTGGTAGGCATGTGACCCAGTTCCTGCCAGTGAGGTTTGAGGGACATCTGCTGGGAGCTTTGGGAAAGGTTTTGTTGCTGATAGAAGGAGCTGCTTGAGGAGTGAGCAGTAACACCTGGGGCAGTAGCAGCCACTTTGCAACCACGGGGGAAAGTGCAGGTGGAAGCCAAGGAGCTGAGGCTGGTGGTGCAGAAAGACGGAAAGACATTGTGTCTGTGACGATGCCACTGAGTTCCTGGACTGACCTGGAGTCTGCGACTTTAAGACATCTTGTTAAGTTGCACAATAAACATGTTGTTTTAAAGCTTCTTTGACTTGGGTGTTGTGTTGTTTGCCCCATGCAGTGGTAGGAGGGTGTGAGGCTGCGTTGGCCGAGGCCCCTGTGAGCCCACGCTCCCTGCCCGGAGAGCACTAGGGAGATAGCACCTGTTGGCCGGGTCAGAGGTGCATCTGGAGTGTGTGAGGCATGGAGAGCTCTGGGGGTCGGGACATTTGGAAGTTAATGTCCCAGAGTAGCTCCAGAGTGGTGTTTGGGGAATTGTACCACGTCAAGAGGACCTGGCCTTCACAGCTCGCACAGTCATCCCCGGAGGGCATCCTGTTCTTGGAGATGTGGGCAGGGGTGAGGAACGGCAGGGCCTCAGCTGTATCCCTGCACCCAGGGAGTTTTATGGGAGAGATGATTCTCAGGATTAGTAAGGAAGTAGGAAGAGGAGGGGAAGAAGTTACATTCAGACTGTCCTTGGCAGGTAGGGTTGCCAAGTAGGGAAACTGTGGACTGTGTGTTAAGTGTCCTGAAAAACTTGTACATTGAAATCCTAACCTTCAGTGTGATAGTATTAGGAGGTGGGGACTTTGGGTGATTAGGTCATGAGGGAAGACCCCTTATCAAGGGATTAGTACCCTTATAGAGACCCCAGAGCCCTCCCTCACTTCTTCCATTGCAGGGACGACACAGGGAGAAGCTGGTCATTGATACAGAAAGCGGGTTCTTATTGACACTGAATCTGCCAGTGCCAATATGTCCCTAACGATGCCTCATCCCCTTCTAAGTGACACTGTCCCACCCAGAGCTCTCTGACTCCTCTTCAGTTGGTGGAGCCTGGGTTGGGCATCTGAGCCAAAGGCAGGCCATAGAGATGAGGTGACGAGTCCAGGTTGAGAATTTAAATTGGGGAACAGGAAGATTAGGGACGTCTGGGTGGACTTGTCAGCCCCCCTGACTGTGAGAAATAAATGTTGTTTAAGCCCCCCCAGTCTGTGGTGCTGTGTCATAGCAGCCAAGCTGACAGAAGCTGGTAACGCAGAAGAGCCACACCCAGCACTACCCAGACTTGTCGTGGCTCCAGCCAGCACCTCCTGGGCCGGCACTAGGAAAGGCAGTGGAATGGAGCCAAGCTCCGTGAGGATTCTCCCCTGGGCTGGCTGAGCAGGGCGGGTACCTACCCCCTGATGTGATGCTGGGGCTGGTTGGCTGAGGTGGGAGTGCGGTTGGCACTATGCTCACAAGGAAAGGCCTTTCTGGGAGGGATCTCTGCTTTGCCACCCCATCCTGGCTCAGCTTATATGGATGATATAAGAAACTAGGAATAAAGGAATGGACGAAGCCATGATAGAAAGCTGAAATGAATTCTAGGTGGTAAAGGCCCTGAAATCATACCCTAAGAGGCACAGTTAAAGAGGCTGTGGATGTGTGCCTGGAGGAGAGAATGATTGAAGGAGTCAGGACAGATGCTTTCCAGTAGTCGGAGGGTTGCCAAGCAGAACAGTGGATCATGAGCATGACTGTGTGCCCTGTTCCCATCCTCGGGGAGGAGGCACTGTCTTCATTTTCTCTTTTTGAAATGAGGGTTGTCACCTTGCTCAGTCTCATTCACACTGGAGCACAGGGTATACTACACTCACCTGCTTCCCTGCAATTAGACCTGCTCTGACCGGCTCTGGGTGTAAATTCTGCCATTGGGTGGGTGCTAAAGGGACATGCAGTTTAAGCTCAATCTTAAGTGCAGTCTTAATCAAGTCACTTAAAGTTAGGATGCATTGCCTCGACATGGTGAGTTCCTTCCTGGAGATGCTGGAGCAGAGGCTGGGCAGCCACTTGGTGGGGATGTTGTAGAAGGGATCCATCTGCAAGCAGGTGCGGAGTCCTAAATGACCTGAGCTTTCCCACCCGAGCAGGGCTGCCTGCCTGCGTCCTTTCAGCTGACCTCCATGGGTCTGGGAGGCGTCAGAGTTGTCTTCAGCAGTAAAGTGTTTGACTCCAACAGAACGTAGCATCCCCCGCACAGGAGGAGGCTGTGGCCGCTGCTGACTCTGAAACTGCAAAGCAAAGCACAGGCACCCCTTGTTTTATTGCACTTCGATTGATTGTGCTTCACAGATGTGTTTTTTACAATTTGAAGGCAAGACCCTCGACCAGCAAAAAGGTGACGACTCACTTTATTGGGAGACTTTATCGCGGTGGTCTGGAACCCATCCCACATTCCTGAGGAGTAGTCGGAACACTGGGGAAGCCGATGAATGAAGACAAGCTGTATCTAAACTCCAGCGAAGAGGGGTGAATGCTCGGAAAACAAATTTGGAATATATAAAGCCCCAGAAGGATTTGCTAGAGAGAAGCCCCAGTACTGATAAGAACCAGGGACTGTTCTTAAAGCCCTGGGAGAAATATGTCCCTAACGATGCCTCATCCCCTTCTAAGTGACACTGTCCCACCCAGAGCTCTCTGACTCCTCTTCAGTTGGTGGAGCCTGGGTTGGGCATCTGAGCCAAAGGCAGGCCATAGAGATGAGGTGACGAGTCCATGTTGAGAATTTAAATTGGGGAACAGGAAGATTGGGGACATCTGGGTGGAAGTTAAGGTCACGAAGCTGAGGTCAGAGGAACTTGGAGGGCTGTGAGAGACAAGAGAATAGCAGTCAGGTTTCTTTCTGGGTCAGGGTTCAGTCCAGAGAGCAGGCCAGTCCTGGGGAGTAGGACCCTGCCAGGGGCCCACCCTCACCCACTGCCAGCAGGGCCAAAGGACCGGGGCAGCAGGAGCAGAGCTGTCACTGTCCCTAGAACATCTCAGCCCGCCTCCACATCACATTGTGTTCAGTGTCATGTTCCTTGAAGAGCTCCATTTAGGAAATAGGTTATTTTATGACATATGCAAATATTACTTGTCATAACAGGTATTCAACACAAGGAACTTATTATCCCCAAAGATAGTGTGGGCTGTATATTTAAGTGGAAAAATGGATATTTATATAAATGTAGGGAAATCTCCATCTAAATCACACAACACCGTTTCTGTGCTCAGATAGAAAACTTCAGTCATCTGAGAGTCTCTTAGGCAGAACAGCTTCTTCCTTCAGAGTGAAGTGTTCCTGTAATGATGGCATAGTTATATTGGAATGGGCACACTTGTGACCTAATGGACTGATGAAAACTGAACATGAAAAAAAGCACATAACTTTTATAGGTGAGGGAAATTTAATGTCTTATTTTTTCTAATTTAATATTATGGTGTGAACGGTATCCAAGGAGGATTGCTAAAACAATAGCTCGACTGGGGGCACATATAGTACACGGAGAAAAGGACCATATGAGGACACAGCAAGAAGGTGGCCATCTGATTATTCAGAAGTACTAAGAGAAGAAAGAATGGAAATTTTTCCTTCTCCCACAGATGGGAGGTTGAATATAAGGAAGTCCTGAATCATGTGACTCCTGAGGTTATGGAATCCTCTTGCAACAACCAAGTGAGATCTTGCAGGCTTGCAGAGGATGGCAGAGCGAGAAAGAGAGAGAGAGTCCCTGAGTCCTTGATCATGGCAATTATTCACTAGTTCATCTTTGGCCTTCTTGTCATATCAGATAATCAATTTCCAAAAAACCAAACCAAACAAATAACAATACCTTGATCAGTAGGTTTAATTCAAGGATGGTAGGGAGGAATCAAGCTAGTTTTCTTCTCTAATATTGTAGGATAAAAAATTGGGTAGCAAAATTATTATTTTTTAAATATATTTTGATTTCAGAGAGGAAAGGAGAGAGAGAGAGAGAGAGAGAGATAGAAACATCAATGATGAGAGAGAATCATTGATTGGCTGCCTCCTGCACACCCTCTACTGGGGATCAAGCCCGCAACCTAGGCATGTGCCCTTGACTGGAATTGAACCTGCCACTCTTTAGTCTGCAGGCTGACGCTCTATCCAGTGAGACAAACCAGCTAGAGCACAACATTATCAGTACTAATAAAAGGATAATATGCTAATTAGACCGGATAGACCAGACATCTTCTGGATGTCCTTCCGCCTACTGCGAAAATCACTTGGCTGTAATAGAAAGACATAGTGTTCGATGGCTTCCCTGTTATATTCAATGAGATTTTCAGTGAAGGAAAATTGGGAGTGCTCGCCAGTAGTCCTGCATCTTAAAGGAGCAGAGCACTTTTGTGGTGGTTCTAACTCAGCCGTGGGCAAACTACGGCCCGTTTGAAATGAATAAAACTAAAAAAAAAAAAGACCGTACCCTTTTATGTAATGATGTTTACTTTGAATTTATATTAGTTCACACAAACACTCCATCCATGCTTTTGTTCCGGTCCAGTTTAAGAACCCATTGTGGCCCTCGAGTCAAAAAGTTTGCCCACCCCTGGGTTAGGGGCAATTAGGCAGGCAGGCAGAGGGGTTAGGGGTGATCAGGCAGGCAGGCAGAGTGGTTAGGGGTGATCAGGTAGGCAGGCAGGTGAGCGGTTAGGAGCCAGCGGTCCTGGATTGCAGGGATTGGGCCTAAACTGGCAGTTGGACATCCCCTGAGGGGTCCCAGATTGGAGAGTGTGCAGGCCGGGCTGAGAGATACCCCCGCTCCCCATGCACAAATTTCGCGCACTGGGCCTCTAGTTTTTTTTATAAGAACGAATCCTGCCCAACCCGTGTGACTCAGTGGTTGAGCATCGACCTATGAACCAGGAGGTAATGGTTTGATTCCCCAGTCAGGGCACATGCCTAGATTGTGGGCTCGATCCCCAGTGGAAGGCATGCAAGAGGCAGCCAATTGATGATTCTTTTTCATCATTGATATTTCTATCTCTCTCTCCCTTCCTCTCTGAAATCAATATAATCAATAAAAATATATTTAAGAAAAAAAATGAATCCTAATGTCAGAATAAAAAATATTTTTACTGATTTCAGAGAGGAGGGAGAGGGAGAGAGAGATAGAAACATTACTGATGAGAGCCAATCATTGATCAGCTGCCTCCTGCATGCCCCATACTGGAGATGGAGCCCACAACCCAGGCATGTACCCTGACCGGAATCGAACCATGACCTTCTGCTTCATAGGTCGATGCTCAACCACTGAGCCACGCCAGTTTGGGTTAATGTCAGAACAATTTAATAAACCTTATGTATATCCCAAACTTTGTGGATACATTTGAGTGGGAAAATCTTACTAGTATGGGGTTTGCTAGCTTTGCAGTGTTGTTGGTGGGGAACATGACAGCTAAAGAAGAGATTGTGTCAAAAGGCATTAGGCTAAATGCCAGTAGAGCACAGCTGGCAGTCAGTGAAGTTGTAAGGCAGGCGAACTTTCTACTCTTTTTTGCAATCTTCTCTTTTTGCAATCTTCTCTTTTTGCTCCCCTTTTCCCTCCTACAAACCCTTTATCATTTGATCACATGGCCTTTTCCCCACAGGTCCACTCATCTTTGATTTAAGTGTTACATTACATTTGCCATTTTCAAGGGCATTTGCATTTTGTTAAGGAACACTTTAATATGAATTTTAATTTTAGTGAGACTGAAAGATATGGGTTTGTAATGGGGAAATGTCAGATTGCTTGTTTCCCCCTGGCCCTTACGCCAGTCCAAACTACCCAACTGGCATATCTGTGACAGTTCAGAAAGGCAATTGTGGTCATCATAGTTTCCCTTGGCCTGAAAGTGTTAAATATGAGTGGAAATGCATAGTCCAGAAACTATGATAACAAGGCTAGTTCTCATGTGTTGACTGTCTATCACGTTGGAGGTCTTTAACAGACATTATTTTTAACTAGAGGCTTGTTGCACGAAGAGATTTGTGCAAAGCTTTCCCTTCCTTTGGCTGCCGGCACTGGTTTTCCTCCGGCACCCGGGACCCAGGCCTTCGCTCCGGCTGGAGCCGCCTTCTGTCTTCGCTGCTGCTCTGGGCCGGAGCTGCCTTCGGTCTTCGCTCAGCCACTTCATGCCTACATATGCAAATTAACCGCCATCTTTGTTGGTGGTTAATTTGCATATCATGCTGATTAGCCAATGGGAGGTGTAGCGAAGGTATGGTCAATTACCCTGTTTGTCTATTATTAGATAGGATGTTTCTATTAGTTCTGCATTGTAGATGTGATATTTGTGGGGGAAGCTCTCCTGCTCTGGACCTGATCCCATCTATCCAGTTAGAGTAGATGTTAGCAACATCTGAATAACTCTGAAGCTTGGGTCCCATGCCTCTTTGAATCAGAGTAACTCTTTTTTGTAGGCACAGAGTGGTCTCCAAGTTAGAAGCATCAGCCTGAGAGAAGAGTAAGGCAGCAGATTTTCCAGGATTTTATTCTGCCCACCCAGAAGTGGGTAGATGAAATCATATCTTCTAGCAAGCAGAACTGAATTACCACCTGTCTTTTAGGTTTATCCTACCTAAGGGTAGGTTAGTGAAAACATAACATCTATGTTGGAAAATAAGCAGTTATCCCTGGCCGGTGTTACTAAGTGGTTAGAGCATTGGCCTACGCACTGAGGGGTCGCAGGTTCGATTGCCAGTTAAGGGCACATACCTGGGTTATGGTTTGCTCCCTGCCTCTGGTTGAGATGTGTGCCAGAGGCAACCAATTGATGTGTTTACCTCACATCAATGTTTCTCTCTCTCTCTCTCTCTTCCACTCTCTCTGAAAGGCAATGGGGAAAAAATAAGCAGTTTGTTAAAGTATGCATCTGTGTTAGTTTGCTCAGGCTGCCATAGCAAAATACTGCAGATTGTGTGGCTTAAACAACAGAAATTTAAGTCTCATAGTCTGGAGGCTGGAGGTCCAAGATCAAGGTGTCAGCAGGTCTGGTTTCTCCTGAGGCCTCTCTCCTTGGCTTGCAGATGGCTGCTTTCTCCCTATGTCCCTACATGGACTTTCCTCTGTGCAGTTCTGTGTCCTAATCTCTTCTTATAAGGACACCAGTCCTATTGGATTAGGGGCCCACCCATATGACCCCATTTGACCTTAATCACCGCTTTAAAGGCCCCATCTCTACATACAGTTACATTCTGAGGTCCTGGGGATTGGGGCTTCAACATAGAAATTTTGGGAGGACTATTCAATCCATAAGAACATCTTACAGAATTGTCTTTACAAGTGAAAAATGGGCCGAGCCTCAGTGTGCATTAGTCGAGGCTAGTTAAGCACATTTTGGTGGCTCTGTATGGAACAGCTGTGAAAAAGACTGCAGAGTGACTCGTGCCAGTGCATGTGTGATTTCCAGACAGACACTCTGCTGTGACATATTCTGCAACAATGCACAGTAAGCATGACTGGCTTTATGGATAGGAGGGCTAATTCACTCAGCATGGGAGCAACCTTGAACCACAGCATTGATGGGAACAGTCACTGGTACCTGGAGATTACTTGAACAGTGCAGACAGGCAGCTCTGTGGTGCTCCCTGAGGGGATAGTAATAAAATGACAGAACATGGGAAGGCTGGTTTGGGGGATCCACAGAATGCAGATGGACACTGGAGCCCTTCTACCCTGTCGCAAGCCTAGGACTGTGCATATCCTGCCAGAAATGACCCGTGAATACAAGAGAAACGGTTAATAGCCTTTGCCTCTAGGGAGGGAAGGTGAGGATTGAGATGTGTGGTGAGAGGAATGCATCTTTCATTATATATTTTATTTATTTATTGGTCACTGTCCCAGGAGGCGTGCAGGCGACCTGGGGACATCGGCGTGATGGGTGAAGGACTGAGGCCCACAGAGCCTCTTCATTTACTTATTTATTTATATTTTTATTGACTTCAGAGAGGAAAGGAGAGGGAGAGAGAGATAGAAACACCAGTGATGAGAGAGAATCATTGATCGGCTGCCCCCTGCACACCACACACTGGGAATCGAACCTGCAACCCGGGCATGTGCCCTGACTGAGAATCAAACTGTGACCTCCTGGTTCATAGGTCAATGCTCAATCACTGAGCAACACTGGCCAGGCTTTCATTATATATTTTAAAGTATTTTTTCAATTGTTTAATGTTTATTTATTTATTTAATCTTTACTGTTGAGATTATTACAGATGTCCTTTTTTCTCCCCGTTGCCCCCCTCCACCGGGTTCCCGCCCCTCCCCAGGCCTTCACCACCCTATTGTCTATGTCCATAGGTAATGCATATATGCATATAAGATCTTTGTTTAATCTCTTCCCACCCCACCACACCCCTACCCTCTGAGAATCGTCATTCTGTTCCATTTCCATGCCTCTGATTCTATTTTATTCACCAGTTTATTCTGTTCATTAGATTTCTTATTCATTTATTTTGATTTTTAGATTCAATTGTTGATAGGTATGTATTTTTTGCCATTTTGTTGTTCATATTTTTGATCTTTTTCATTTTCTTCCTCCTCTTCTTAAAGAATACCCTTCAACATTTCATATAATACTGGTTTGGTGGTGATGAACTCCTTTAGCTTTTTCTTTTCTTTTTTAAAAAAATTAAATTCTTTATTGTTGAAAGCATTACATATGTCTCTCCCCTCCTCCCCCCCATCTCCTTTAGCTTTTTCTTGTCTGTGAAGCTCTTTATCTGCCCCAATCGCTCTGCGCCATTAGCGGGTGCAAGCCAGGCCAGCGGCATCAGCGCATGGGAGTGGGGCGACGGGAGTGGGGCTGCCAGCAGACAGGGGACTGGGGCCCGTGGTGGGAGGGGCTAGGTGGGGGCACAGAGGATGGGCCGAGGCCCGCCTCTATGCCCACTGCAGCCTTGTGGCCCACAGTTCCTTTCAAGGTGCACAAATTCGTGCACTGGGCCCCTACTTCATATGTAAAAGCTGCTGCACACAGCTTGGGTGGGGTTATAAATTGGTTGAGGTGGGGGTCTTAGGGGTGGAGAAAACAGAAATGGCTGCCAGTCAGCCCTCTGACTGGGGAGGTCCCAGCTTAGGAACAATGACCCCTGTGAGCACCTCTGTCTGGGAGAAAGTCCCCTCC
>NW_005362626.1:3009509-3012607 GCF_000412655.1 Myotis brandtii | reverse complement strand
CTGTGAGCCCCTCTGTCTGGGAAAAAGCCCCCCCCCCCCCCCCCCCGAGTTCCTGCCCCAATGCCAGACAATTCAGTTCCTCCTTATATGTGTCTGTGTCCTCTAGAGCCCTGCCCTGGTGCTGGAGCTATGTGGAAGTGGGACCTTGTAAGTTCAGTTCGTGGTGCCGGCTTTTTAAGAAGAACAGTTGGGTCTCCAGCAGCCTCTGTGTCACTGAGCCCCAATCTGCACAGGTTTTTACAGCCTATAGGTCTTACTGCCTGTAGGGATTTCTTTTCCCAGCTCTGGGACCCTGGGCTGGGGTGTCTGGTGTGGGGCTGGGACCCCTTGCTCCTCTGGGCAGCCTCCGCAGAGAGCTCTTCCTCCAGATTAAAAAAGCAGCCCACGTGGATCCCAGATCAGCCCATTCCACACCTGTGCACCTCCTACCCATCTCAGTGTGCTTTCTTCTTTGCTTCTCTAGTTGTAGGACTTCCATTCAGCCAGCTTCCCAGCAGTGCTGGGTGATGGTCGTTCTGTCTTTTGGTTGTAATTTTGATGTGGTTGTGGGAGGCGGGAGTACAGGCATTTACCTACACTGCCATCTTGTTGTCAAAGTGTTTTTTGCACTTTTTACTATATATGACATTTCAATGAAAGTTAATATTTTATAGCTCACATGTACAGGTAGATGATTAGTTTTGACTGACATATGAGATGTCACTTCTCAGAGCACATACGGGAGAGAGGATTACTCTGCCATGATGTGGGATTGAGATGAGCTGTTGTGATTGTGGACATGGGTAAATAAGACTGGAAAATCATCAGGGCAAATCCACCCACACTCAGAGCTTTTATGAAGATGGAGAACTGAATTTCAATGACTTGTGTTGGTTAAATATTGTTGGTTCCTGATTTTTCTACCTCCAATCTTCCCCATCCCTCCCCCATGTATGTCTTTATCATAAAACAGAAAGAAAGAAACCCGTGATTTGTGATATTTAGGTCAGCAGCTTAAAGAACCCAGTTAGAAAGGCAGTGAGAGACAGGAGGCGGTGAGAGGGGCATGGCCATGGACTTGGCATGGAGAGGTGAGGGGAACAGCTCTGGGAGAGCGCTGCTTCCCTGGCGATGTCTTTCCCTCCACCCTTCTCCTTCCCTGCAGCTCTAGGTCATGTCCACCCTCTCCCCCTGGCCTTCTCCCTCATTGTCCTTTCTTGCCTTCTCCGAGTTTTCCCCTAACTTTTAGGTCTGGTTATGCCCAACACCAATTTGACAACAAGTTAAAAGCCACGAAGCTTTCTCCTTTGCTTTTTATATTGTCTAAAAAAGGACACATGGGGTAGAACAGCAAGTGACATATCCACACACGCTGAATAGAATCTTTAGGATATTGACTCTAAATAACCACCAACCTTCTCCCACCCCAGTCCCAGTGGGAAACACTTCCCTTGTGGTTATGGAGCCCTGTGTGAGTGCTTCAGGGACTTCCAATTCACTCCCAACTCTTAAGGCAGCCCGCTTTGCCCAGGCACAGCTCAGTTGGAAATGCCTTCCGTATACCTGGCAGAAACCTGGCTCCCTAGCACTTCCCACCCACTGGCTCTAATTTTGTCCCCTGGGGACTACCCTTAACAAATCTAATGCTTTCTCTATTGATAGAACTGCAAAATGTGAAGTTCATTGTCCTCAATGAGTCTTCCATTTTCATAGTTCTTCATATAACCCAACCCTCCTGGGCTGCTGACTGTTCTCTTTACAAAAGTAGGTTTTAAATTATCTTTCTGGAAGACACAGCCCCCTGGTGTGGTCTGACCAGCACAGAAGAGAACAGATAACCCTCTTTCTGGCTCTTGAACTTGCCTTCAAATAAGACTGACATAGCCACTCTCGACTCACATGGAATTTTAAAAAAAAATACATATTTTATTGATTTTTTACAGAGAGGAAGGGAGAGGGATAGACAGAAACATCAATCAACTGCCTCCTGCACACCCCCTACTGGGGATGTGCCCGAAACCAAGGTACATGCCCTTGACTGGAATCGAACCTGGGACCCTTGACTCCGCAGGCCGACGCTCTATCCACTGAACCAAACTGGTTAGGGCTCACATGGAATTTTTACTTATGTTTCTAAGTCATTTGTCCCATCTTGTAGTCTAATACAAACCACATCAGTGGAGTTATTTTTTTTTAAACCTAAGTGAGTTTTAAGTTTATGAAGCAAGAGAAGAACCTTAAATACATTCCTTTATAAATTTTATGTTAGATTTGCCTAATGCTGTGGGTTTTTAAGGGACTCTGGGGTCCTCATTGATTGTCCCTGTGGACTTTATGCCACACACAACTTTAATAACCATGCCATCAGTGTCCTTGTCCACATTGTTTGAAAAAATAGCCACAAACTTTGGATAAGATGGAGCTCTGAGACCTCCTCACCCTCTAAACCAGCGGTTTTCAGCCTGTGGGTCGCGACCCCTTTGGGGGTTGAACGACCCTTTCATAGGGGTCGCCTAAGACCATCCTGCATATCAGATATTTACATTACGATTCATAACAGTAGCAAAATTACAGTTATGAAGTAGCAACGAAAATAATTTTATG
Source organism: Myotis brandtii (assembly GCF_000412655.1). Classification (NCBI taxonomy): domain Eukaryota; kingdom Metazoa; phylum Chordata; class Mammalia; order Chiroptera; family Vespertilionidae; genus Myotis; species Myotis brandtii. The sequence continues at coordinate 3,010,024 of NW_005362626.1, read as the reverse complement.
GTTGGGTCACAACATGAGGAACTGTATTTAAAGGGCCAGAAGGTTGAGAACCACTGCCATGCATACATACAATTTGATAAATTGGAACATAGCATACCCCCATGAAATGGTCACCACAATCAGGGTCATTAACATATTCATCCCCTCCAAAAGTTTCCTCCTGTTCTTTTGTTTGTTATTGATTTTTGTAGAAAAGAACACTTAACCTAAGATCCACCCTCTTAACAAATTTTGAAATATTTAGTAACAATACTAAAGTGTTAACTCTAGGGCAGGGGTGGGCAACCCCTGGCATGCATACCAAACATGGCACGCCAGTAACTTTTGCTGGCACGCAAAACCCTCTTTTATAATCTTCTATTTACAGTTTTTTTCTTAATATTGACTTTTTTATTTTTCAGATAAATTCAGTGTAGGTGCATCTTAGATAAATAAATAATTTTACATAACAAGTTATCTTAAAGACCATAGACATGGATTGATGAGAGAGGGGAAGAGCAATTTCTATGCCTCTG
>NW_005362626.1:2919613-3009469 GCF_000412655.1 Myotis brandtii | reverse complement strand
TAATAGGAGTAGCCTGACGGATGAAAGTAGTAGCTCGTGCATATCTCTGAAGGTCATGAAATATAAACCTGATGTAAAATCTCTGTCATCAGTGATGCAGCAGCAAAAGTCCCACTGATAATATCAAATGGAGTCATAAAGTTTTCTGTCGGACTATCAGTGTACATGTATACATTAAAAAATAAATGTATTTTTCATCATCATATACTGTGTTTTTGTCGCTCGAGTGAATTTTATTATTTCTTCAAGGTTCTTCACATACGTACACCTTAAGAGATATCAAGTAGGCGTAACATGTTCTCAAAAAATTAGGGTTGACATGCAGAAGAATTTTGAGTCAGAGATTTTGCTGGTTTTGGCACGCACTCACAAAAATGTTGCCCACCCCTGCTCTAGGGCAAGTGCTATACTGTTCAGCAATCTCTGGAATTCAATCATCCTGCACAACTGAAGCTTCATACCTATTGAAGAACAACTCTCTATTTCTCCTTCCCCAGCCCCTGGCAACCACCATTCTACCCTGTGTTTTTATGAGTCTGATGATTTTAGATCCCTCATTTAAGGAAGATCATGCAGTATTTCTTCTGTGACCCGTGCACTTCACTTAGCAGAGGGTCCTCCTGGTTCATCCATGTCATCACATACTACTGGAGTCTCTGCTTCCTTTTTGCAGGCTTGCAGAACCTTCCAGGCCAGTCTCCCCCGAGGTAACGTCACACTCTCTAGTCTAGTTTTCAGAATTGATCGTCCTCACCTTTTCAAGACTTACACTAATGTTTGCATACCACTGTAGCTCTCTGGCACCATTCCAGCTCTACACAATGTCTCCAACATCTCCCAGTAAAAATTTGGCTGTCTCATTTATATATTTTCTCAGTTTTCTGGGGAATAGTTTATCCTAACATGCTTGGAGATTGGATTTATATTTAGCACAGTTAACTGACATAGCTGTCTCTGTGGATGAAAAAACCCAGGTTGGAATACATTTTACTATCTGTTCTGTTTTTTTTTTTTTTTAAAGCTTTCTATTTTATGCCTATGAAATTCTCACAGTGCTGGTTTCTTCCTGAGTCAATGAGCTGAAGTTTGTAATTTTTAATGAAAAAGTCTTCTCTTTGCATAATCACTCATTGAGAGAACATTTCTCTCTACTAATAACTTTGCATTTATAATATGTCAATTAAAAACTAAGTCTTTTAGGAATGGTGAATTTCAAATATAGAACAATGAATTTTACATTTAATCACATGTTGGGGATGGTGAATTCTAAATATAGAACAATGAATTTCACATTTATCAATGAATTTCACATTGATCACTACTAAATAGAAAATATTTTCCATTTTGTAGGTTTTTTCCATTCATCAGTTCAGCGGGGCTGACTTCTCTCCTGTTCCCCCTGACGCTGGCCTTCATGTTTTTTCGCTGTCCTGGTTCTCTTGCATCCTGGGCCCCAGGGGTCCCGCTTATGCCATGTGCTCTTTCTGCCCTTGATGGGGTTTTAGGCCCTTTCTTCCCACATTTTAATTTTTTTGAGTACAATTTTCGGTTGCAAAATTCATGCCCTAATAAAGCCTCTGATTGTTTTGTTTTGTTCACATTTAAGTAGGCGTCATCTTATTTTTGTGTGTTTTATTTTGTAACCTATCTGCTGATGCAGCATCACTTTTGTTTCCAGTAAATGAAAGGAAAACATTTCCACCCACTTAGTAGTTAGGCAAAGGGAAGGAAAAAGCTTGAGTGCTCAGCAGTTCTCTGAGATGAGATAAGTACGTGATGGATTTACATTTTATTCTGCTTCATGGTTTGGTTCACATGTCGGTATTTTGTGTCTTCAGTAGTTTGCTGATTATTTGTTCAGGTTTTTGCTCAGTGTTTTTTAAGACATGAATTTTGATCCTATATAAAGAGAATTTCCATTAAAACTGTTTCGGATTTTTTTTTCTTCAGGCATAAAGAATTACATTGCTACAAAACACAATGGATTATGTTTAGACTGATATAAACAAACAAATATTTCAAATTATCCATATGACTATTGGTCAAGTCCTGCAAACTGCTAGCAAAGATGAAAATAATTCAGACCGATCATGATGAATTCTGTCCCAGAATCAAATGAATTATTGCTGGAATTAAAATGAGAAAGAGAATTTTACAGTTCAATTTTATGTGGAGGGAAATGATGAAGGACAGTGATTTACTGTTTACATTTTTTCCCCATCAGCAGGAAGTTTCGAAGTGGGCTTGATGTACTTTTCTTTCAGTTTTCAGTCCTTTGTTCAGAAAAACCAATATTCTGGCCTAAGAAAAGAGAAATATCTTCCAGGTATAGGCTGATCATGACACTATCTATAAGCACTATGCAGAAATGTTTAATGTAATGTTTTAAGGTGTTAATGGAAGAGTATGAAAGCTATACACTTTGAAAATTTTGAGTATAATTTGCATACAGAAAAAGTCACCGTTTTTAGTTTACAGTGCTGTTTTGATAATACATCTAGTTACATATCGACCATACAACCAAGATATAGAATAATCTCATTACCCACAAAGGTCAGCCCCTCTCCCTACCCTACTCCCTGGCAACCACTGATCTGTTTCCTTTCCCTATAGTTTCGTCTTTTCCAGAGTGTCATGTAGATGGAATCATGCAGAATGTAACCCTTTGAGTTGGCTTCTCTTAGTGTAATGCATTTGAGATCATCCAGGTTGCATATTTGTTACTATTCATTGCTGAGTAGGGCTGTATGAATGTAACTGGCTTTATCATTCAGCAGTAGAAAAGCATTTGGATTTCCCCCCAGTTTTTGATGATTATGAATAAAGTCACTATAAACATTTGTATACAAGGCTTTCTTTTGAGAACATACATTTTTGTTGAAATGGGGTGAATCCCTAGGAGTAGGATTGCTGGCTTGTATGTTAACTCTATAAGAGCCGGCCAGACTGTGTCTGTGCCATTGGCATCCCCACCTGTGGTGTGTGACAGTTCCAGTTGCTCTGCATCCTCATCAGCACCTGGTTTTCTCAGTTTTTCTCCTTCCCATTCTAATAGGTTTCTTACTAGGGTATCATTTTGCATTTTGTGGCACATTTTCTTGTAATCTTATTTGCTACCCATGTATCTTCTTTGGTGAAGGGTCTGTTCAAATCTTTACCTCTTTTAAAAACTGGATTGTGTTTTTAAAAAAATTTTTATTGAATTTATTGGGGTGGTGAACACACAATACAATATAAAGATGATGTATTATAGAATTGTACACCTGAAACCTATATAACTCAAAGCCAACCATAAAGAGAGTATGTGGATGAAAACATGTCTTTCATATACTTTAAAAAGTCAACTGATCTCTAAAAAGTTTAATTTTAATAACCCCAGTTCAGAGAATCGCAAAGTATTCCTCAATCTGAAGGACATTCTTAGAAAGAAAGGAAATTGTGCTACTGAGAAGCAAATGAAAGTCTCATAGTGAAAAATCTGCAGTGGGATGAATCGTCAATCACTCTTCAAGGTCTAATTCTTCCTACTGAATTTTCTTCTTTTGGCCCGGGTGACACATTCAGTGAAGGATCATGATTTTATACAATTAATTTCATGACTATAAGTACTGAAAAAAGGGAGGTTATTAAAACTCGGGAGACCTCAGAGTTCTAGTAAAACCATTAAGAAGGAACTAATGTGATAATAAAATGAAAAGCAATTCAAAACTTATCAGCCTAATAAAGAATATTACCAAATATCTTGCCATAATAAAATATCTTTGAAAATGAAACAATGGAAAAAAACCCCACCAGCTCAGATGAAAAATCTGTTGTGATGGGTTTGGTCCTCATTAAATTAGCCATGATATCTCAAAGAGGATATTTAATTACTGGGTGATTTGTAACCAGATTCGTGGGAGAGTTATAGAGAAATTGTAAGCATTTGACATCAACACTACACACACAGGGACTAGCCACAAACATTGCCTATCCTTTGGTGCTCACCTGGATTTTCTGTGATCCAGTTACAAGCATTTCTTTCCTCTGCAAGGAAGTGAGTTCCATTTACATTGCATTGAAATAGCACCACCAGCTCTAGCTGGTTTGGCTCAGTGGATAGAGCATTGGCTTGCGGATGACCGAAGGGTCCTGGGTTTGATTCCGGTCAAGGGCATGTACCTTGGTTGCAGGCTCCTGCCCAGCCTGGGCCCTGGTTGGGGCACATGCAAGAGGCAACCAATTAGTATGTTTCTCCTACATTGATATTTCTCTCTGCCTTTCCCTCTCTCTTCCACTGTCTCTAAAATTCAATGGAAAAATATCCTCGGGTGAGGATTAAAAAAAAACAAAAAAAGAAAGAAATAGCACCACCGTTCTGCCAAAAAGCACAAAGTATTTCATCTATATGAAGGTGGTGTGATGTCAAGAAATGCTTTGTGCCAGATGGCAATATGCACAGGTCTCCCACCCTCCACTTTTGTAGTCCTGGAGGGAAAAGAGGATTAAGCGTGCAACCTTGGACTCTTAATTCCCCTGAGTGGACTTGCGCCCATCCTATCTTGTTTCCACATGGGATTATAGAGCACACAAAACTTACATTTCACAAGCCAGAAAACATAAGATGAACCATTGAGAAAAATTCAAATAATCAGAGACACAGAAATGCCAGGCTCTCTCTCCTGCTCGGCTGTCTGCTCTCTCCTAGCATCCCTTACAGATGTCTATCTCCTCAGCACTCCTACATTCCTCCTCCCTCATCTCCTTTCTCCAAGGCTCTCCTCCTCCCAGGACCCTCAAGTTACTTCTTGAGGTCCAACAATATCATAGAAATCTTATTGTTTTGGATTCCTCTTTCCACAAAAGCCATGCTAATAAAAGGCGCCCTTTCCCATAATAATCTCTAGTAATTACAAAATTGGAATGGGCTTTAAGGAAATTGAATCCACCTCCTTCATGTTAGATGAGAGGTAACTGAGAAGTGATGTGCCCCAGGCCATACAAAAAGTGGCTGGACTGGAATGGGAATGCAGGTGTCTTGGACTTTGCGAAATCCCTGATAAATTCACTCACACTAGGCAGGTAAAAGCCAATGCTGACACATCGCCAAGTCTTGAACGTGTTTTGCAGAAGTATATAAAGCCATTGAGTGAATTAATATGGTACATCTTAGCATCAATTTGACTACAACTATTATTGGAAAGTAAGTACTGTGACGATTAAGCTGTTGTCGCTCAGCACCCCTTACCCTTCCATGTTCAGGATGGTGGTGTTGGGCTGCTTTGTCAGCTGCTCCCTTTTAGACTCTGCCAAGAGGTAGTGCTACAGGTTGGCTGCAAGGCTGGGGGAGGAAGGAGGGACTAGCTTCTTCAGTTTGTTTCCTGTCACTGAAGGTTCTTACCTTGCAGCATCACATGTCCCTGTAGCAATGATTGCTTTCAGTCTGCAGTATTTTTACACATGCCCAGAACCAGTGTCATTGGTTTCCTTAGAAGTGCCCACACTGGCGGTTCATGTCCCCTCCTTAGAAACCTCAGTTCTTTATGGGGCTCCTCCCTCTGCTTCGAGGGTTTAATAATCCCAACCTCTTCCCTTTGTTCCCCATTCCTGGTGTGTTAATTGTTTTCTGAATTATGATCTCTCTGAACCTCAGTGTCCCCTGTTTGCATTTTCTTTTAGGTCACCAGTGCTTGGTTATCAACTTTTAATGTTTAATTCTCTGTTAAAATAATGGGATGGATTTCTGTTTCCTGACCAGACCCTGACCGATACAAGTACTTCAATCAGTATTTATTGTTAGATTAGAATAATTATAAAAATCTCTGGAGTAGAACACAAAATTTATTTACATTTAAAAGGTGAAGTAGGAACTTCTTCAAAGGGATTTTACATCTCTTCAGAAATTTCTTCTATTTTCCCTTCTGGACATTTTCATTGTCCTGTTAGTGGGGAAGTTTGAGAAGCATAGACTTAATGAGTTATTCCTGAGGGCATAATAATGCCAGGATGGGGATTTCCAGAGACTAATACCTTCATTTAAAGAGATGGAGATGGCCGTTGGTTGGGAGATAACTATTAGCAGCTCTCCACAAATTTTACTTATGAGCAAGTCAGATTGTATCTTTAGAGATTAAAAGTGTGTGCCTTTAAATGATGGGTTTCAAGCAATGATCAGAAAATGGCAATGGATTGGTTTCAGAAGCACTGTTTTCCTGAGCTCTATAAAACTTCGATAGAAAGTTTCAGCTCAGGCTGAGTTGCCTACCCATATGGACTGGGTAGCTCATGCATGAATCAGAGCTTTAACCAGCCCTTGGAGATGGCATAAGTCACAGCTTCTGATTGGAGCCAGAACTAAACTAGCAGCTGTGGTTTGTTCTGTTCACTGATCACTGAAGCTTCTGTTTCACATTGTAATTCTCATGCATATGCTTGGCGGGCTGATAGAGCCTTGTTTGCAACTCCCAGAGAAGACATAACCACGGGGCCTTATCCTTCTCGAGTGGGCTTCCAATGTCCTTCCAAGTAAATAAGGCAAGAGAGCAGGAAGAGAGGACACTCGTTCTTGAGAGTATATCAAAGATTAAATTGTTCATAATGCAGTTTGGTATCAGGAGATAAATCAGTCTTGCATTTCTGAAGTCATAAACACAATGGGAACTAGATATAAATGGGTATGGAAGTTATACTGTGGCTGAAAGTAAAGAAATCTTCAGGAGTGATTGGGTCAGAATCAATGAGGTTGCACAGGTTAAGTTTGAGTCAGGCCCATGAGGTTATAGAATCTAGGTGTAGCTTTCTTCTATTGTTAAATGAGTGAAGTTGAATTAACATGAATGACAAGAGAGTACAGGGGTGTGGAAACTTTGTTCTGCCAAGGGCCATTTGGATATTTATAACATCATTCGAGGTCATTACAATATTATCAACTTAAAAATTAGCCTGCTATATTTGGTCAAACATTTAATTAACTCACCCCTAATGCCTTGGCAGGGCCAGATCAAATGATTTCTCTGGCCTTTTATGGTTTTACACACTTGCTTTATGGGAAAGGAACTTCTAAAAGGGCAACCTGACCATTGTGTAGAAGAGAAGAGGAACAACTTCATAACTTTGCCTGATTAATGGTCAGAAGTTGAGAGCAGAGAGAATCTGTGATAGGATAATTATCTGTATGAAATATCAAGTCTTTTCAAATGAGCTGTCAGATGCCTCACTAAGTCATGGAAGTGCAGCAGGTGAAACCTTGGCATGCTGGAGTTGGTTCCCTAATGTAGAGATACCCTTCTCTAGTTACAGGGAATTATTTGGACTCCATGACTCATTTCCTCTAAAATAACCAAGCCTAGAGTTAATTCACCGGAGAAACAAAAGCTGAAGACACAACACAGAATAAATTCGTTTACTGAATTATATTTTTAGAAACGAAAGCCATTTTCCCCAAAGTGTATTTCATGGTACACGAGTTCCTTGAGATGCTCCTGAGAAGTTCTGCAGTGAAAAAACCGGTTAACCTTTTTATCTATCTTTTTTTCATTTTTTTTGGAACACAGTTTCCCCCCCCACACATAGCATCTCTTAAAATCCAATGGAACTTGCAATTTGAAGATCAGCCTGGGAAAGGTCCTAAGGTGTTCTCACACATATAGAAACACAAACAAAAATTGGTGTCTTCTTTTTGGGTGTGGTCTTTTGGGAAATTTATTGAAGCTTATTCTTAGGTGTCTTGATCATGAGTGTGATAATCATAAGGACTGTTTACAATTATTTTGATATTCTTCTTTCCAGGCACATGGTAGGATTGGACTTCCCTAAACCCTTGAAGTTAGGCATGGCCATGTGACTTGATTTGGTCAAAATGTGGGCAGAAGTCTCTAAGATCTAATGCATTAATTACTCCATTCACTTCTTCCTGTCATAACAGTTCCAGATGGTGGGTGGAGTCTTTGTCAGACTATATTCTTTGGCGAAGATGACATGGAGCAGAGCCTGCTCTTTGCCTCCCCACCAGCTGATGAATAATGGACATGTCATATAAGAGAGAAATAATTATTATTTTTTATTTTTTAAAAAAAATATATTTTATTGATTTTTTACAGAGAGGAAGGGAGAAGGATAGAGAGTTAGAAACATCGATGAGAGAGAAACATCGATCAGCTGCCTCCTGCACACCTCCTACTGGGGATGTGCCCGCAACCAAGGTACATGCTCTTGACCGGAATCGAACCTGGGACCCTTGAGTCCGCAGGCCGACGCTCTATCCACTGAGCTAAACCAGTCAGGGCAAGAGAGAAATAATTATTTATTTTTTTCTAGCCATGAAATTGTGGGGTTGTTTCTTATTGTAGCATAATTCAGCTTATTGTGACTGATAACAGAATTTGCTACCAAGAGTGGGGTACTAACATAGCAAGAAAATTATAATTTGTTATTGGAATGAAGAACAAGTTGTAGTCAGTTGAAAAAATTGTTATACAATCTGGAAAGATGACAACCCATATTATGCAGTGGCAAAAAATTTGGTTAAACTGTTGCCCGCAGTAACTTGGAAGGCCTAATGAATTTGTAGCTCTAGAGAAAGAGATAGGAAAACAGAATATTAATGATGTATGTTGGTTTCTGTTGGCTGCATTTGACAAGGTATTATGAGAGACAAGATCAGAAGAGAATTAGCTGGACTCCAAGCAGGAGTTAATGGGAAATTTGAGGCATTGAAATTTTGGGAAGGCTGACTGATTTTAGATTCTAAACAGCAGAAAATAAATTCAAGAGAGCCTTATGGTAATAAAAAAAAGTTAAATCTGAGTCTTGCAGCAAAGGACATGACCTCTCTACCTACTGTTAAAAACCATTCAACTGATTATATTTCCTTGGCTATCACACCATCATTACCCTCTACGAGGACTAAGGTGCATCAATAAGATGTCTTAAAGGTAGCTGTGGGTGTGACTGTGCCAGGTAGAGCTTTCTGGAATCAAATAGATAAGAGCAGTGGTTCTCAACCTGTGGGTCACGACCCCTTTGGCGGTCGAACGACCCTTTCACAGGGGTCACCTGAGACCATCCTGCCTATCAGATATTTACATTACGATTCATAACAGTAGCAACATTACAGTTATGAAGTAGCAATGAAAATAATTTTATGAGGAACTGTATTTAAAGGGCCAGAAGGTTGAGAACCACTGGATAAGAGGCTAAGTTGTTATAAGAGGTGTAGTCCAAAAGAATCATTAGGTTGAACTAAATGAGACTGTAACTATTAAAGACTTAAAATGGCCCTTGGGCCCCAAACATGTAGGGCAGGAAGCTGTGCAGCCCTCAAGCAAAGCTAATGCCCTGATGCCTACATCAGAATGTCAAAGAGCATAATGTAAAAAGAAACCAGGGGCCATGGAGGGTTATGGAGAATGAGGCTTCTCACAGAGAGTATATTTAGGAACTGATATCCCCCACACCCAGAATAGACCCCATGGTATTTGTCTAGGGGATTTCAGAATTGCAAAGACCAGTGGCTGATGTATAACTCCTATTTTCCTTCATCCTTTAAATTGGGTGTTTATGGGGTAGATAACTGGCTTATTAGTTTGTAAGTTTCCAGAATAAGAGGAGACACATCCAAGCCCCATTAGGTCACTGTGTGTCACCTCCATTATGGACTAATTGTGTCCCCCAAAATTTAAATGTTGAAACCTTAACTTCCAGTGAGACTATACTTGGCGATAGGGGCTTTAAAGAGGTGATTACAGCTAAATGAGGTCATAAGGGGAGGGCCCTGATGCAAAAGGACTGATATTCTTATAGAAAGAGGAAGAGACACCAGGAATGCACACAGAGAAAAGTCCATGTGAGAATAAAGTGAGAAGGTGGCATCTACAAGCCAAGGAGAGAGGCTTCAGGGGAAACCAATCCTGCTGGCACCTTGATCTTGGATGTCCAGCCTCCAGAACTTTGTGAAATAAATTTCTGTGGTTTAAGCCATCCAGTCTATGTAATTTTTTATGCCAGCCTGAGCAGATAAATGCACACCTTCTGATGAAGAGAGGTGCATCACCCAGAGGTACTTGACCCATGACTGGATGGAACATTTGAGTTGTCTCTTTTGGGGAGGAAATAAGTGAATTTTGCTCAAGGGAAAAAGACTAAGAGGATTAGTTGGCAACGAGAGAGAGTTGGATTCCAGTTATTATTAGGACTCTTTAGATGTTTGCCAATATTCTAGCATGGTAGGATTGTACATCCATGAGCTTTTGAAGATAGGCATGGTCATGTGGCTCACTTGACCAATGAAACACGAGTAGAAGTGACAGGTGTTTCTTTTAGGCAGAATCCCTTATAGCTAATGCACAATTGGCCATCTCCCCTTCCCTCTGTCACAGCATCTGTGTTGTTTCAGATGGTAGAGTGTCTGTCAAACTGTGTCCCTGAATGCAGATGACATGGAGCAGGGTCCTAGACAATCAACAATAGTCACAGGAAATAATGTTTTCAGCCTTTGAGAGTTTGGAAACTGTTTATTATTGTGGCATAACCTCGTTTATCTTGACTGGTCTAATCAATAATAAGGGTAGGGAAAATTTCCAAAATTCTCAGAGAATTTGTGTAATACAATCGATTAATCCAATATATTGGAGTTTGTCCTTTCTTAGATGAAGAAGTAGAGTTGCCCATTAAACACTGAGTTGTCCTTTGTATTCAAAGGTGATGCTATTAAATCAATGTTGGAAGAACATGTTTTAAGTTAATTTGTCAGTAATGATAATGGAGGTAATGGATTCTCTTAAAACCACGCAGTTGCCTCTAGCAAGGCAAGGGTTACATGTAATCATGGATTAGAGCAAGCCTGGGCCTCAAACCCATGTCAGTTCTGTTCACTTTGTGCAGCAACAGATGGGCAAGAACAGTTGACAGCAAGAAAGCAGACTCATCAATGAATCTTCAGATCTTGTTTAGCTTAAAAGTAAACCACAAACCAGGAACAGGATGGGCAACCCACAGATTGTAAATGTTTATAAAATCAAGATACAGTAAGTCCTCACTTAACGTCGTCAACAGGCTGTTGGAACTGCAGTGAAATAATGTATACGAACCCCGTTTTACCACAGGCTAATTAATATAAACAAGAGTTAAGTTCCCATGGATGTTGCATTGAAATGTTACATTGAAATGATGTTGAATGAAACAGTGTTATTCAAGGGCCAGTTGTATAGTGACCTGAGGAATACCTGCTGCATGCCTTTCTGAATAATGCGATTTCCCAGGAACTTTTACCACATGCAATTCCAAGAACTCATTGAGGAGCTCTAAGAGTGTTGTCTGGTGCATTGTTATAATAGGGAGTTAAGGCTAGTTTAAAATATTCTACAGAATAGAATGAATTGTTGTCTGTTGTATGGTTGGGTGTTTGTTCTCCAAAAATACTTAAGAAAAGAGAGAGTCTGAAGGGTGTGTGTGTGTCTCTCTGTGTGTGTGTGTGTGTGTGTGTGTGTGTAAGAGGTGTGGACAGAAGTAAATCTTGAAGAAACTCTTGGAAAGAATTGCATATGAGGGGGAAGGTGGAATTTTAGTCTAAATCAAAGCATTGTTCCTTTCTTCTGGAAGTTGTCTTCTACCACATTTGCTTAATCAGTCATTTTGTACAGCGTGACCCTTCCTCCTCTGATTGCCACAAGGGGGCTCTTGACCCAAACTGGCCCTTCCCCAGGATTTTTGACCCAGGGCTTAGAGTTGAGCCAGTCTCTCTCAGGTGGCAGAAGTTTTAAGAGACAAAGCTTGGAGTTGCTGACAGAGTGGTCTTGCCCCTCTGGAACATCTGCAGTGGGAGAAGGAAGAATAAAGCAAGTGTGTAGAGGGGGAAAAATGGACACAAAGAAGGAGGCCTGGCAATGTTCAACGGCCTGGCTTCATGTGGTCCTGCCTTTGTGTATTAGTGTCCTGTGCTGCCGCAACCAAGTTCCACAGACTGGATGGCTTAAAACAACAGAATTGATTCTCTCAAAGTTCTGGAGGCCAGCAACCCAAGGTTATGGTGTTGTCAGGACTGAGTCCTCCTGAGGGCTCTGAGAGAGGGAATCTGTTCCACGCTTCTCTCTTAGCTTCTGGTGACAGTGGCAATTCCTTGACTTGGAGATGCATAACTCCAGTTTCTGCTTCTGGCATTATATGCCATTTTCCCCGTTTCTCTTCACCTTGTCTTCTCACTGTGTCTCCTCTTCTGTGTCTCTTCTCTGGTTATAAGGACACCAGTCATATTAGATTAGGGTTCCCCCTCATGACATCAACTTAACTTGATCACAACCGCAAAGACCCTGTTTCCAAATAAGGTCACATTCACAGGTGCTGGGGACAGAATTCAACCCATATTACATTGTAACATGTCTTTTCCTTTAACTTCTTGGAAGTAATTTCTGTCTCTTGCAATTTCACCTGGGTAATCAGGGAAGGCACTGGAGGCAGAACTTAAGGGCTGGAAGGCAGAGTGAGTGTGAGGGAAGAGACACTGAAGCGAGTTGTAGAAGGATTAATCAGTGTCAGGAGGAAATACTTGATTAGGATGCAAGTTACGGGAATGGCTCAAAGCTGCATATACTATTGGCTCTGCAGTAAGATGTGATGAGCACTGTAGGGACTCTTGCAAAACTTTGGAAGGCAGAGAAACCCAGCACAAAACTGCTCACGTCAAAAATGGGGAGAAGGGAATTATTGACACATGTAACTGGGAAGATAGGAGACATTATATATGAGGCAGTAAAACACAATCATTGGTCTTCATGTGGCGAGATCAGGAAGTACCTGGAAGTTTCTCTTTATCACTGTCTAGAAATTAATAATAGCAGTAATAATATTTTTAAAAAGGGCACCCAAATATATTTGAACATATTGGTGAATGGCCAATTTTTATGGTATTATGACACTAAAATAATAACTGAAATTATACATAATACAGGGTGGGACAAGTAGGTTTACAGTTATTCTTATAGAAAATAATACTATAATAAATATTATAAGAATAAACTGCGCTTCACATACTCACAACTATACAACTACTTTTGCCCCACCCTATATTACAGGGGTATAAAGAAGGAAGAAGGAACTTTTTGCTGGAGTAGTTATGAAAGGTTTCATGGAGGAGTTAAAATAGCAACTATATTTGGTGAATCGTGACTTGAAGCTGGAATTTTTGGGGCTAATTATATTGAACCCCAGTTTCAGTAGTGTTATTGGAATTCAAATAGTCACCATTCAATGGAAGGCATCTATTCATACTCCCAATTTCTAGATAAGGGTGAGAATGGTGGCCAACTTAAATAATGTGGATTTTTACTTTCAAGCAGTCAGGGTGCCTCCTCTTCTTTATTCTTTTTTAATTAGATCAGAGAACAGTCAAATCAATCTCTAGAATTTATCAACCAAAAGACAGTAGTCACTTCTGCTCTATAAGATAAAGTGCATGGATTTGAACCTTAAGTAATCCTATATTAGACGAACACTAGGGAACTTTTAAATCTCAATACTGTTTTTACCTCATCTGTTGGGGTATAAGGAGAGAGCTTTATATTCTAAATGCATGTAGATGGATGTAGGAAATTAATCCTGAGAAAGGTGAAATAGACATTATACCAAAGTATGCTAACAAAAAGGTCAAGTTCCTATTTCTCATTTGTTTTAAATTTCAGGAGGAAATTAAAAACAGGAAGAGGAAAAGGGAAGAAAGCATGGTGTCTTGTTTGTTGATGCCTCTCTGGAATTTAATAATGATTATGATATCTTATTAATTAATTAGTAGTTTCTTTCTTTTTAAAAAAATATATTTTATTGATTTTTTACAGAGAGGAAGGGAGAGGGATAGAGAGTTAGAAACATCGATGAGAGAGAAACATCGATCAGCTGCCTCCTACACACCTCCTACTGGGGATGTGCCCGAAACCAAGGTACATGCCCTTGACTGGAATCAAACCTGGGACCTTTCAGTCCGCAGGCCGACGCTCTATCCACTGAGCCAAACCGGTTAGGGCAGTAGTTTTGTTTTGTGTGTGTTTTTTTAAAAATATTTGTACATGATAGAATATTCAAGAATGAAAAGGATACTTGGGGTTGTGTAGTTCTATTTCCCATTTCAGATTCCCTATTTTTTCCTCAAGGGTACCCATGGTCACTAGTTTCTTATGTATATACCTGGTGATATCCTGTACATTACTTTATTATTCAAATGATAGCATACAATATAAACTAATCTGGATATTTTTTCACCTTGAAGATCAGTTCATAAGGATCCATGAAGCATTGTGCTTTTTTTAATGGGAAATGGACCTCTACCATATGCATGTATCATAATATTTTTAATTGTCCACCATTGCTATACTTTTAGGTTGTTTTCAATCTTTTGCTATTAGAAACAATTAATTTTGAGGGGTATATACACGGTTTCATATATGGGTGAGTATATTCATAGGATAATTTCCTCAAGGATACTAGTAAATGTGTCAGATGGGTCCGTCAGGAAGACAGAAGCCAGTCTACGTAGTTCTGGTGTTAAAGGTTTAGTAAAGGGAGTGAGGGCTTAAGCATCCTTGGCAGATCCTGGGCAGCGAAGATCAGGGAAGAAGTCAATGGAACCTCAGCCAGAAGCGCCTGAGTGGGTGGGTCTCACAAGCTCACTGGGAACGCGCTGTAGTTCCCAGGACTCTCAAAGCTCTCACCAAGGCCCTGGGTGCAGGGCAGTGTGGGTGGCTCTCCAGAGCTCACCAGGAGCAACGATCCCTCTCTCTTTGATCTATTTGCAATTTATTTTGTTATGACGAAGTGTGTTAGGTATCCTACTTAATATTTGTGTCTGGCTCCACCTGTGGATGGAAAATAACAGAGGCTCCTCTCTGCGTCCGGTCTGCACAGGCTTCTCCTTGGTGGAGTACCTCAGAGTCACCTGGGGTGGGGCTTATGGGGAATGGAGCGCCTTGCTTTTCTGCTGTGATGCAGAGGTGTTAGAAGCGGGTGGTGGTGAAGAGCTGACAGCAGACAACCCAGTGTAGCGATGAGCAGAGGAGCGCGGGGTCAGTGGGCATGTGAATTTTAAATCTTAATTGACTGCTGTTTAATTGCTGCTCAAAGAGGCTGTACCAGTTTACATCTCCAGCCACGAGGATAAAAGGGTATTTATAAGAATGCCTCTCTCCTTATACTTTTGCCAACACAATGATCACATAAAAGTTTTATCTTTGCTAAACTAATAATGGAAAATAATATTCAATTGTAGTTTGTAATTTGTATTTTCAAATGATGATATTGGGTATTTTTCATAGTTTTAAAAGCCATCCCCTCCATGACCTGTCTGTTTATGTCCTTTGCCCATTTTATATTATGTGGCTGTACTTTTTCTTATTGATTTATAGGAGCCCTTTGCCATAGTGCTGTAAGCATATATCAGTACTGCTATGTTTTTTGCCATACAGAAAATTTTAATACTCTTTATTCAGATGTAAAAAATCTTTTATTTATAGCTTCTGAATTTTGTGTCATGCATAAAAGGGCCTTCCTTACTTTTAGAACATAAGGGAATTTGTCCAAGTTTTCCTCAACAATATAGATAGGTTTTTAAAATTTTAAATCTTTGATCTATTTGTAATTGATTTTGTTATGACGAAGTGTATTAGGTATCCAACTTAATATTTTCCACATGAATTAAAGGAAAGCGGAGGGATCTGGGTTAAATTACATTCTTTCTAATGCTTTCTAGAAGTTATGATTTCCAAAATGCCACCCATTGGTTCAAGCATTCCTAGGTCCGGATGGGCAGGCAGAGGACTGGGGAGGACTTTCCCAGTGGGGCAGTGCTGGAGGCAGGAGCGCTTGGTGTGCTCACAGCAGGGAGCATGACCAGCCTGTGGAACGGAGGTGGAGGATGTGGAGTAGAGGAAGAAATAAGGTCGGCCCACATGGAGGGATCTGCTATGGAAGCCCCTCAATACCAGGCCAAGGTGATAAGAAACAGCGTTGTGTTTTGGGAAGTCTGGCCTGGTGGAGGACTGGAGCGGCAGAGGACAGCAGGAGAGCCTGAGCTGAGGCTGTCGTAGGTCCAGCCTGAGCCCAGCGCCTGTTGGACCTTTTTTAGGGCTGGGTGGGAGGCTGAGGACCAGGGGCAAGTTTCAAGTCAGGACTCTCAGTAGAGCCCCTGGAGCCAGAACGGAGCATCCCCAGGGTCCCCGATACTTGGTGTTTGACTTCTGCTCCTGAGTCGACCCTGAGAACTTGACATCAGAAGGAGTGCCCTTGTGAGTTTCCGATGTGCCGGGCTGTGGGTGAGTTCTACATGTACCATCTCATTTAATCCTCACCTCCTCTTATCCCCATTTTATAGATCAGGAAACTGAGGCTCAACAAAATCCACCAACTCGCTCAGGTCACAGGATTGAAAACGGTAGAACTGGGCTAGAGGGGAATCTTTCTGACCCCAGAACTGGAGCTCCCGCCATTGCGAAGTTGTGCCCCTGTGACCCAGCGTCAACAAAAGGGCTTCTCTGCTATTGGTTATGAGCAAAGGGCGAAGATTCATGTTCATGTGTACACTGTGCCATTATCGTTAAAAATGTACCTAGCCTTAGGGATGTACAAAGAAGTAGTTGTGAACTAGTGACCTTCATTTTAGTCTAAGCAGGCAACAGCCTACATGGATTTTAGGAACTTCTTTGGGGAGAAACCCTCTGCCTCCCAGAATACCTGTCTGTTTCTCACAGGTGCCCGGCATTCCTTTAAAGGGAGACTGTGGCTTCCATAAGAGAGAAGGTTTACAACTAAAGGCTGGGGCCACTTTGTTCCCTTTTGCCCTGCACGTTCTCTGCAGGGCACAGGCAGCAGAGATTTGATTATTTTTCTGAAATATGGAAGGAGAAAAGGTGGCTTCTTTTAGTTACTTTTATTCTTCACATTTACTTGCTATTTTTGTGCAATTATTTGATAAGAAAACCAAAGTTCTAGGATTGACCATATTCATATAAAAGGGAGGCGGCTCAGTCTCTAGGCCAGCGGTTTTCAACCTGTGGGTCGCGACCCCTTTGACGGTCGAATGACCCTTTCACAGGGGTCGCCTAAGACCATCCTGCATATCAGATATTTACATTACAATTCATAACAGTAGCAACATTACAGTTATGAAGTAGCAACGAAAATAATTTTATGGTTGGGTCACAACATGAGGAACTGTATTTAAAGGGCCAGAAGGTTGAGAACCACTGCTCTAGGCACTCTCCTAGCAGACTATCACTCTCCCCTTCACTAGTAGGGTCTTCCTCTGGCCTGGGATGAGGGCTGGCTGCAGGGCCATGCCCCCTGGACCTCAGTACAGGGTCCCTGGATTCGAAGGGCTCTGTGCTTGGTTAATGCTCTGCTCTTGCTGTCGTCAAATTCTTACTAGTTTTTGAATAAGGAAACTTGCATTTTCATTTTGCACTAGTCCTGCAAGTTAAGTAGTTGTTCCTGCCTGGAATACCGCAGAGAGGGATAGCTGTGGAGACTGGGATAGAATACTTCATTGGCCTCCAGTTCCATGCTTGCATCTTAAGGGTCGGTGATGAAATATTGGAAGCCCAGGTGCAAGGAGCACATTTGGATAAAGTTTTGTACAGGTTGCCACCCTCCATCTCTCTACAGGCACCTTTCTAACCTTTCTGCTCTCTTCCTTGCTATAACCATCCACAATCTGTAATTAAAGCGGCAGAGTTTTATTGAGAGAAATGAAAGAGCCAAGCTTGCAACCGGGACCTTTGCTCCAAATTTGCATTTGCTTATCCTCTGAGAATTTGTGAATTCGTGAGCCTGTCTCCTTGAGGCTCTTGGTATCTTGTATCGCACCTGCCCATGAACTTTGGAGGTGTCCCAAAGTGTCTCCTGTTTCTCCTGACAGCCTGGCACCAACATAGCACTTGGGTGTGTGGCTTTTGGACTTGGTTCATATTAAATCATTTGCAGAATTCCAGGAAGTAAAATATAAAATAAACCTACACTGTGGAAGCAGAGATGCCTCAACTGCTGCACCCCTCTTCTTCCTACACCCCTACCCTCCTTCCTCTAGGGTCCCATAGAGCAAAGTTTAAAGACTCCTGGCTGAGATCCATGTATGGTCCACTCCATGTTTGTCAAAACCGAAGCTTACTTAAATCCGAAGCATTCCAGCTCAGAGCAGTTATGAAAATCACAAGAGTGTGAAAAATTCTCTATGATAAAATGTATTTCAGAATATTACAGTAGTTCAGAGGCACTGTTCAGTGCATTTTTTTTGGTTCCTTCTATTAGCAATTATTTTTTCTTCTCTCATTTCTGTCTTTCTTTACCTCTCTGACATTATCTTTCCACACTCTCAACCAACTCTTTTCCTCCCAACTTTTTTTCCAACTCTCCACAAGGTTAAACCTCTCAGATAACCGCTTAGATATTTGTTTTGGTAAACTACTGAGATTTTGTAGGTTTTCCCCAGCTTTATTGAGGTATAATTGACATGAAACATTGCATAAGTTTAAGGTGTACAGTGTGATAATTTGATACACTTTCATGTTGCAAAATGATTACCACCATAGCGTTAATTAGCACTCTATCACCTCACATAATTACCTATTTTTATGGTGAGAACAGTTAAGATTTATTCTTTTATCAATGATAAAATATCAACGATAGTTGATTATATTAAATCCCCAGAACCTATTCACCTTATAAATGGAAATTTGTGTCCTTCGGTCAACATCTCCCCATTTCTCCTACCCTCAGCTGACAGCCACCATTGTACTCCTGTTTCTATGGGCTTGCCTTTATTAGATTCCATATAGAAGTGAAATCAAATGGCATTTGTCTCTCTGTCTGACTTACTTCACTTAATGTAATGCCTCCAAGGTCTGACCATCCTTCCATCCACCATATACCATATTGTTGGAAATGGCAGGATTTCCTTTTTGTTTTTAATGGCTGAATAACATTCCATTATATATAATGTATATAATATATTTTATATGAACCTACTACAGCAAGAAAAACTTTCAAGCCTCTATTAACCATACGTGTGTGTGTGTGTGTGTGTGTGTGTGTGTGTGTGTGTGTGTGTTAGGTTGTTTTTATATTATTGGCGGTTGTAAATAATGCTGCAGTAAACGTGGGGGTGCAGCTATCTCCTCCTTTCTGACTTTTATTTATTTTTCTTGCCCAATTTTCACTCTTTAGATTTTGTGGTTATTGGTTATGTACAGATGAGGGGCTTTTCTCATATGTCTAGAGATCCTTGGCTGTGGTTCATTTTTAAAGGTGGAGCACTAAAAAAGTGATCAGGACTCGGTGCATTAATGGGGCTGGTTGACTGTCTGGTGAATGTGCAGGAATGTGGCCATCTCACTGGGAGCCTTCACGGTCACTGTCTGCAGATATTGCTGTTGTGCCGGCACTTTTCCTGGGATGTCCCTGTCTTTTTACTGGAGTTTATGAACTTTTCTTCCAGCAATCTGATGCACATCTTATTTTACTCTCCCATGGCACTCATCCCTCATGACCAAGTCACTTCCCCAAAGCCCCATCTCATTGGGGGTTAGGATTTCAACATATGATTTTTTTTTGCGATGTGTGTGTGGGGAAACAAACATTCAGTTCACAATATACCATGAGATAAAGAGTCACGTATAAAGTGCCTGGCTGGTGTGGCTCTGTTGGTTGAGCATCATCCCATGCATCAAGAGGTCACCAGTTGATTCTGGTCAGGGCACATGCCCAGGTTACGAGCTCAATCCCTACCCAGTAGGGGATATATAGGAGCAGCCAATCTATGTTTCTGTCTCTCTCTCCCCCTCTCCCTTCCTTTCTCTCTAAAATCAATAGAAACATTAAAAAAAGTCAGACATAAACACTTTTGAATCCCTAGAGCACTGATGCTAGCTCACATCCCATACTAGCCAGTAAGAGCTTTCCTGCTCTCCTTGCCTCTCTTCCCTCCTGCTTGACCCGGAGGGGTCAGAAGCTGGCTTTCACAAGCAGGAGTAGAAGCACAGGCGGGGGAAGAGAGGAGGGGCTATGGCAGCTCCTCTCCTGACTGCAGGTACTTTACCTGCAACAGCCTGACTGGGGGAAGTAGAGAAACCTCAGCTTGGAATCAAGGTTTGAATTTTGATGCTTCTTTGGGCATGGATATTTAAAATGCAGACTTGGCCCTAACTGGTTTGGCTCAGTGGATAGAGCATCAGCCCTCGGACTGAAGGGCCCCAGGTTCAATTCCGGTTCAATTCCATGTACCTTGGTTGCGGACTCGATCCCCAGTTGGGGGCGTGCAGGAAGCAGCTGATTGGTGTTTCTCTCTTATCGATGTTTCTATCTCTCTATCCCTCTCCCTTCCTCTCTGCAAAAAAAATCAATAAAAATATATTTTAAAAATAAATAAAATGCAGAATTGATCTTTTGTGATTTAGGGCTCGAACAGTATATTTACTCTAACAGTGACCAGTACATTTATGGCACTGAGCTTTATCCAGCCGTAGAGGAGGAACTTGTCCACTAGCAGTTTTAAAGCAAAAATGAGATGAAAGTGGATGTTTATAAATTTCATTCCCTTTATGATTATATCCCAGAATTTGCATAGTCCATCATGGAGGTCACATTTATCTGAGAATATTTTTATTTTGCCCTTGCTCTTGAGGTGACACAATTCTAGGCTATTATTATTTTTTTAATCACTTCAATGATATTACCCCACTGCCTTCTGAAATCTGATGCTCTTGGAGAGAAGTCTGTGTCACTGGAATGACCATTTGTATTTCTGAATGTCTTGCAAAGGAGGCACTGATGGCCACAGTTCTGGGCCATCTTTTTAAGGGTGATTGTAGACCAAAGGGCCTTGGTAGATAGAGGTGGTATTTCCTTCTGGAGCAAGTGGTAGGTTTGTTTAGCACCTTGGAAGTTAGGATTGCAGCTCCCTCAGGATCTTCAGCTGTCCTCAATGCATTGAGGTCCAACACCTCTCCCCTCACCCCACCTCCCCGTTTGTGTTGGGAGATGTGTTGAGCTCAGCTTTGTGATTTTTGGTTTGGAACATAGGGATTACCATTTAGACACGATGTTTATCAAATTTAAGTAAATAATCACTCTATGAACTTTTCTTGAGTATTTAATCACTTTAAAAATGTATTCTTGCCCTGACCGGTTTGGCTCAGTGGATAGAGTGTCGGCCTGCGGACCAAAGGGTCCCGGGTTCGATTCCAGTCAAGGGCATGTACCTTGGTTGTAGGCATATCCCCAGTGGCGGGTATGCAGGAGGCAGCTGATCGATGTTTCTCTCTCATCGATGTTTCTAACTCTCTTTCCCTCTCCCTTCATAGCTGTAAAAAATCAATAAAATATATTTAAAAAATGTATTCTTATTGATTTCAGAGAGGAAGGGAGAGGGAGAGAGAGAGAGAGAAAAACATCAATGATGAGAGATAATCATTGATCTGCTGCCTCCTGCACGCCCCACACTGGGGATCAAGCCCACAACCCAGGCATGTGCCCTGACCAGGAATCGAACCGTGACCTCCTGGTTCATAGGTCAACGCTTAACCACTGAGCCATGCCAGCTGGGCTTCAATCACTTTTTCTGTGGTAGTGTGAATAGTCCTGAAGTTGCAGTTGTTGTCATAGCAATGGGCTAATGATAATTCCCATTTAGCAACCCTGATTTTAATTTTAGCAGACATCGTCTATAATGTTCTTCTCAGATTTATTTCAGAGTACTTACTCTATTTATTTTTAAAGTCAACTCATCTAACCTCCCCTTATGGTTCACTTTCAGATCAGAGACACTGCTGTTCCTAATGTTGTAGGGACAGCCTTCCCATTTAATGCTCCCCACTCCTCCTCCCCTCTACTCCCTGTGTTCATGCGAGATGTCTTACATTCTCCATTTTATGACTTTCACTTCTACAAACTGCCCTTTATTGCTGAAAGTTCCACATTGTAATTTGAAAAGCAGAACACTAAAAATATCCATTTCTGAGTGATCTGCTAACTACTGGGCTGTGATTATATTCAGAATTGATAGTTCAACTAAAACTTTAACTATTTTATTCAACGTGGGAGGTATTTTTGTAGCTGATTATTCCCTCTTATTTCTTTACCTAGAGCTTTTATTTCACAGTTATATTTTGTACCACATTAGCTGTTTTTCCATCTATTTGCACAAAGATAAAAATGTTAAAGACATAAAAGTCATACGTTAAACCAGGAATAGTATGGAATGAGAAACAATATACTGCATCACTTTACTTTTATTTATTTATTTACAAGAGGCCTGGTGCACGAATTTGTGCACCAGTGGGGTCCCTTGGCCTGGCCTGCGGGATCCGGCCAAAACTGGCTCTCTGACATCCCCCGAGGGGTCCCGGATTGCGAGAGGGCACAGGCCAGGCCAAGGGACCCCACTGGTGCACGATCAAGGCCAGGGAGGGATGCGGCAGGTTGGCCAGCCAGGAAAGGACTGTGGGAATGCTCCAGGGCATGTCCAGCTTGTCTTGCTCAGTCCCAATTGGCCAGACCCCAGCAGCAAGCTAACCTACCAGTTGGAGCGTCTGCCCCCTGGTGGTCAGTGCACATCATAGCGAGCAGTTGAGTGGTCTTAGCATGTCATTAGCATATTACGCTTTGATTGGTTGAATGGCTGACCGGCTGACCAGACACTTAGCATATTAGGCTTATCTTATATAGGATTTTAAAAAATATGTTTTTATTGATTTCTAGAGCGAGGAGATGGGAGAGGGAGAGAGAGATAGAAACATCTATGAGAGAAACATTGATCGGCTACCTCCTGCACGCCCCCTACTGGGGATCGAGCCGCAACTGGGGCATGTGCCCTAACAGGAAATCAAACCTGTGACGTCTTGGTGCATGGATAGACACTCAACCACTGAGCCTCACTGGCTGGGCTACTTTTATTCCTCTTCCTCCTCCCACCCCATATTTATTGCTATGGGAAAGATTCAACCCAAGAATATGTTGGCTAATATAGTTATGCCAAAATTCAAGCTCCTTAAATTATGAAGCCCAAACTTCTTTCATATGCTGACTGCAAATGAAAAGGAAAATATGATCAGATAAATGACCTGAAGTAGAAAAATAAATACCAACCACACAGATGAAAGCTGTCTTGCTCGTTATGTGTGTTAGATTGGATGCTCTCCTGCTGAGAGTGGTTTCATCATTTCAGCTGCTCTTCCCTCAGTGATTTTCTGAGTATGCTTTGACCCAAGGGAAGTTAGGAAACTATGTGTAGAGCAGGGAGAATTTTGCTCCAGGTGGAGGTAGGTAGAAAAGAAAAAAAATACACACACAACAAAAAACAGGAAATTTCAGAAGCCAGAACATTTTTATTATAAAAAAAAATCAACCCACCCTTAAATGTATTCTAATAATTAATTTGCATTTTCAATGGATTATAAGCCCATATAATTGCTAGAAGATTAAGGCACAATGATAGTGTGGCTCAGTGGTTGATTAGAAAAGTCACATATTTTATAGATAAAGAAAGCTCTATAAGATATACATCTATCTATTACTTGTTTTTTGTTTGTTTTTGGTATGGGCAGATTTTGGAGGCTTTTCACTTTCTAATTCACTGACTTTTTACTTAATTTTAAAAATTCATAATGAACAGGCATTATTTCCTATTATCAGAAAAAACCAAAAAGATAAAGCACAGAATTAGGGAGGTAACATTTTGCTTTTTATCCCTGGAGCTCACCTAGGGTGGGTTGTTGTCAGAATCCCCTGTGGACATTTCTGTCTCCCTGCTCCCCCTTCCCCAGTTCTACTGATTGAGTAGCTCAGGTCACACCTAGAGTTAAACGGGTTATGACAGCACTTGGTAAGACGCACATGGAGAAGGCCTCACCCGCTCTGGACCCCAGTGCATCATTTAAATTATGCACTCATTGGAGAAGTCGGACAGCTTGCTGGCCCTTGTAGCCATCTCCTTCCCATCTCTGATGGGTGGGCTCAGTGGAGACCTCATCAGGGAGGAAACTAGAAGGATCAAATTGTCCTCCACTTTGACATCCCTCTAGGATGGGACATCAGGAATGCACAGGGTGTCTTGTTCTCATGCATGCAACCAAAAACTCAGGAATATCTTTGGCACTGTTTGCTGTCTCAGTAGTATACTGAAGTGGACTGGATGAATGCTTTCAATTCTAGTCAGTTTTGATACCCTGGCTAGACTTTGTGTTCTGGCCTAGCTCCCAAAACCATCCAAAAATCAATCCCCATGGCTAGGGATGTGGAATAATCTATTTGACTTTGGCCAGTCAGGCACAAACCTTGAATGGGGATGAGTTAGAACTGAGTGGTGGAGGGGAGATTTGTAAAGATTTCTGGAATTCTGTACCTTGATTAAAGGGAAATAATGCTGAGGGGAGAAATCGCGGTGGTCTACTTTGTCTGAGGATATTTTCTAGATTGTATGTACTCTACAGTTGGTTGGACTTCAGTGTTTTCATTTCTTTATGATGTTTTTTTCTTAATAATAAAGAGTATATATTTTATTTTGTTTTTCCTAAACTGGTAGCAAGTCTGGGCAGCTCTGCTTCACAGGTGTAGATGTTGCACTTGATTTATTCAATTAATAACACAGCCACACTCTGTTGTAGGAACTGGGAATACAAAGATGGGTAAGTCTGTGTATGATATGGTAACACTAGCTGCTGTAACGAAGAGACCTCACACTAGAGAAGCTGCACATGTCAGAGTTTTGTTTCATTTCTCAGGGGAGCCCTTCAGTTTGGTTAGTGGCTCTGCTCCATGTGGTCATTCGGGGATTTCGGCAGACAGTGACTGTGCACTTCCCAACATATGGCTTTCAAGGCCACTGTGATCTTGGCAGGAAGAGGAGAAAGAATGTGGGGGGGGGATACATGCAATGTTTCAAGGGCCAGTCCTGGAAGTGGTACTCATTGCTCCCACTCAAGTTCCTTCCTTCCACAAAGTTCCTGCCTGCACTCTCAGGATGTGCTCAGTTTGATGGGATAAGATCAGCATGTGAACCAAAGGCAGAGGAGGAATAGGGCTCAAGAATAGTTTTTCTACCTCACATCCTGCACTGTACAGTTCCAAATTGCCCCAACACTGAGAACAGTTCAAAGGAAAAGAGCTCTAAGCTGGAAAACAACGCCTCCTGTTACATGCAACAGAACCATACTTAAACCCTTTTATTTCCCCCTTGTATCTGTTTCTAGTTATTAGTGATGCTGTTAAATTTTATTGACCTCATTGCAGTTCCTGGTTATTAATCTCTATTCCTTGGAGAAAAGCAAATAAACACAACCCTTTATTGAAGACTTAAAATGGGTCAGGTCTATATTTCCATCCCCTTGCCAATGTAATTACAACACACCTGTAAAGAAGGATTATTAGTTTCATTTTACAGGTCAGATGTGGACACTGAGGCTCAGAGAACTTAGGACAGGTCATTAAGATTGTGTATTAATAGAGATAGAGCTGCGTGTTCGCTAGGTTACACTAGTGGCTGAATAAGGACACTTGTAAGTATGGGGGCTGAACACAGGCTTCTGTTTCTCACTCACAGGACAGCTCAACTGGGGTTGCTCATTGGTGGGTGACCTTCGTCCCCAGGGTCCTTCCATCTTGTGGAGCTCCTATTCTCTAGGACCTTGGAGCATCTACCTAAGCTCCTGCCTTTTCATTATTCTGGAACCCTACCTTTTCCTATGAATATGCACAGGTGTGCTCACATGTGGTGATTTTTATATTTTCATATTGCCATGGTACGCTAACTTTGTAAAACTTAATGTTGAGAATTTTTGTCTCCCAAATTTTTACTTCCCAAAACAACAGAGAACCAATGCATTTTTTTCAGACTCTCACGTTAGCCTTCTATTTTCCTTCAGCTTTTTCTGTGTGTGTGTGTTTTCAGTGAAACTGCATTTCCCAAGAGTGTCTGTGTTTTGCTCCCCTTCTCATTTCCCACCTGGGGAGTTGGCTTCTGTAGGTGTGTAGACAGATGCCTGCCCAAACAAGCTCCCGCGGAGACTGGATGCTTCTGGGTTCTCCTGAGTCACTGCTCTGGCTACTGACGGTTCCTTAAATGGATTCACCCAGACTCTGCTCTCCAGTCTTCACTGGCCAATCATTTCAGGATCTCAGGCATTTTGTTTTGGGGGAGTTTTCACTGCCTATGTCTGTCGCTAGTGATAATGTTTGCAGCACTTCCTAAAGCTCTCTGAACCTTGTTCCAGATAAGTCTGCTTATCATGGAAATCCTAGATGGGTTAGAAAAAAAAATCTATCTAGTTCTTGGATGAAGACTTTAAAAGTAAGTGTCTATAGTTCATTGTTATCAATTCTTTCTTAGTGAGCCACTTTGGGGCCCAAGAGATTAAATAGCATGAAGGATGAGTGAACATGAGGTTGAAAGGTTCAAGGTGATCCCATCACGTCCTGACCGATTCCCCACCAATGAGCTCTATCCCAGGACCAGGTCACCATCACACTTGTTCTCTGGGTTCCTGCTCTTTAAGCAGCATTGTCAGTCACTGATTTCAAGAAACATGCCATTTCCCCTGGATGTCCATGAAGCTTGACTGCCCAGCTTTCTGCAGCACCGGAGGGATGCTGGGGCAAACACGAGCCTTCACCGACCTAATTCACGACCCCTCCTGGCCCCTTCAGAAGCCAGGGCCACACCGTTCTTGGACACTGACTGAGCTCAGGGGTTTGACTCCACCCCTGTGTCTCAGCTTGGTCTCTGAGTTGTTCCCTAAGACTGATGACAGGCTGGCTCATCCTGCCTGAGGAGAGCTTGGCCAGAGGACTTACCTGGCAGGGGCTTGGTGTGAAGTAGGTCTTACCAGAAGGCTATCTCCCCCGGGGATTCCAAAAGGTGAACCGCTGGGTTGCTCAGATTCGAGCAAAAGATATTTGATGACATAGTTGTGTGTGTGAAGCAACGCTTAGCCTCTCAGCTTTATGTTTCTAGTTGTCTCATAGACATATGTTTTAAATCATGGATTCCAAGGTATCACTAATTGTAAAACACATTCTCAAGTTAATAACAGGATTTTTGTGTGTGAGTCGGAAAACAAAATCCTACCATTTAAAATGTGCAATTTAACTGCAAAGCACATTCCAAATTTTAGAAATGATAGAATTCGATGAAATAGTAAAAAGCTTTTGCTGAAGGAAATATGTTAGAGAAGATTTCTGCTGTAGATTAGAGCAAGACCAGCTCCATGGGTAGCTGGAGAAGCATGTTTTTTTCAGGCTAGTTATTCCTTCCCAGGCATTGGTTTTGGGTCTGCAATTACAGGAGCAGGCAGAAGCCAGCGGCTCCTGCAGGGCGATTGTGCCTGTAATTTCTTGCTGTTGTCTGTTCTGCCACCACCTCCCTAGCACTGAGACCCGCTGAGAGCCAGCGGACCCCTAGGGAGTGAATTTGCAGGAAGATAAATTCCCCTGTCCCTGCCTGCATTTGAATGCTATTGTGGAAACTGAAGAGAATACAGATCACCCCCAAATTGAATTCTGCGTACCTGCCTGCTAAGTAGAAAATTGCATATCAGCTAACAGTTCCTAGGCTCAGCTCTGTCTAGACACAAAACTTGCCCACAGTATTTAATGTTGTTGGTCATCCAGGCATATGAAACTCATTTGCCCCAATCATTTCAGGATCTCAGGCATTTTGTTTTGGGAGAGTTTTCACTGCCTGCTGTCAACGCCTCTCTGTTCTTCCCTCGACGACGACGTAGCATTTACCTCTGTTACAGCAGTCGGAACCCTGAATTAGAGCTGCTTGGGTGTAGGGACTGGGTCTCATCTTAGTAATAAGTGCTTAGCGTTAGTAGCAGCACACCGTTGGTGCTCAGTAAATGTATGTTGAATGCGTGAGTGCAGGGAGAACCGGCTGGCATAGGAACCTCTAAAATCCTTCCTACGCGGTCTTAGCTCTGGAAGGGAGGCCATTGTCCCTCTCCTTATGGGTAGGGCGTGTGGTTAAGATGTTAACCAATGTCTGATTGGCGCTTAGACTATTATTTTCTCCTTGACAACTCCTCATTAGGCCCTTTGTCTCTGTTTCCTCTAAGCACTAGTCAGTGCTGTGGGCCGGTGTTGCTGTGTAGCTGTGACATTGTAGCTGTGACAGTTCTGTTCAGCCTCCAGGCAGCTGCACAGTTCAGCACAGCAGAATAAAGATGCCAGTCACAAAGTGAAAATGCATGGACATTAGCCTTCAATCCAAGATCAGTGCCAAATAGAATGGGCGGCTCCAGGCATGGGATTAAGAGTCTTACGTAAAATAAAACTCTATTTCAGGGACATGTATGTGGGCAGGACATACATTGAGTGTTAAAGAAATTAAAACCATAAAATCCAAATTTTGTCCTAAGTTGGCTTTATCAAGAAGAACCTTTTTGTTTGTTTGTTTGTTGTTTGTTTGGAGAACTGTGGCAAGTGTCTGGTAGGTGAGGCCTGAGCTGTTTGCTCGACAGGGACAGAACTCCAAATAAGAGCCCAACCCTTTGATTTATTTCTTAGGGTCTCATGGTTTAGTTGGGCAATGCTCACTGTGTCCTCTAGAGGTGATTTACCTGGGGTGCTACATAATGGATATTGGAGGGGGCATGTTTGGTTGTGACAATGACCAGGGGGCTCTGCTAGCATTTAATGAGCATGGCCTGGAGCAATGGGTGGGGCAGCACTGCCCGTTGAAGAATTGCCCAATGTCCTGACAGCCTTTCAAATGCCCCATTGGACTTTCATGTGGGTGAAAATATTCTGTTTTCAGGTACCCTAAATTTTTTAGGAAGTCAGTCACCATGTAAATCATTTTGCTTGGAACTTTACTGAGAGTTGGGAAGTGCCTTCTGGTTGACTTACCAGTGTAGGCCACCTCTGTCCATCTGCCTCTGTTGCTTTCATGTTCTTCTAGGGACAGCAATAAGCATCTCACTACTGTATTGCATCCTTTAGTGTTGCCTTCTCTGAGCATTTCTGTGTTGCAATATATGTCTGTTTTATTACAAATTTATTTTCCCCCTTTTACTACAGTTAGGGCATTGTGTTGATTATTTTTTAAATTATGTTTGTGTTAGAAGATACATATATATCTTTTTCTTCATTTTTAAAATCCTTACCCAAGGATATGTTTTTATAGATTTGAGAGAGAGAGAGAGAGAGAGAGAGAGAGAGAGAGAGAGAGAGAGAGAGAGAGAGAGAGAGAGAGAGAGAGAGAGAGAGAGAGAGAGAGAGAGAGACACTGTGATAGAGAAACATTGGTTGGTTGCCTCCCATACACTCACCGACTGGGGATTGATCCCAAAACCTAGGTATATGTGCCCTGATCAGAAATTGAACTCGCAGCCTTTTGGTGTACTATAATCAACTGAGCCACCATTTTAACAATTTTAAAGTGTACAATAAGAAGTGTTAAGTATATATTCACATCGCAGTGAAGCAGATTTCCAGAACTTCTCCATTTTACAAATCTGAAACTCTATATCCATTAAACAACTCCCTATTCTTACCTTATCTCAATCCCTGGCAACCACCATTCTAGTTTCTGTTTCTATAAATTTGACTACTTTAGATGCCTCATACAAGTGGAATTGTACAGAACTTGTCTTTCTGTGAGTGGTTTATTTCACTTAGCATAATGTCTTCAAGGGTTATCTGAGTTGTAGCATGTGACTGGATTTCTTTTTCTTTTAAGTTGAGCCATATTCCATTATATGTGTAGAACACATTTTGTCAATCTATTCATCTGTTGATGGGCACGTGGGTTGTTTCTACCTCTTGGCTATTGTAAATAATACTGTGATGAGCATAGGGATACCCGTTTACCACAGGACCTCAATTTCAGATATCTCTTAGAGACCCTGCTTTCAATTCCTTTGGTTAAATACCCAGAAGTGGAATTGCTGTTTGTTCTATTTATATTTTTTTGAGGAACCTCCATACTGTTTTCCACACTATTTTACATTCCCACAAACAGAGCTCAGGGTTTCCAACTTCTCCACATCCTCATCAACTTGTTATTTTCTTTAAAAAAAATATATATATTTTATTGATTTTTTACAGAGAAGAAAGGAGAGGGAATAGAGAGTTAGAAACATCGATGAGAGAGAAACATCGATCAGCTGCCTCCTGCACACCCCCCACTGGGGATGTGCCCGCAACCAAGGTACATGCCCTTGACCGGAATCAAACCTGGGGCCCTTCAGTCCGCAGGCCAATGCTCTATCCACTGAGCTAAACCGGTTAGGGCATTTTCTTTTATTTTTATAGTTGCCATACTAATGGGTTTTGTTTTAACTTACATTTTATATGAATTTTATTTCAAGATAGTGAAGAGGTAGTTATAAAATATTTGTTATGAAAAGGGGTTGAGAACAACTGCTCTAGTATCTTTCTTTATGATCTCAGCAATGGCCATATCAATATACCACCTTTAAACATTGGTTAGAAAACCACCTCTTCATTCTCTTAGCAACGATCTGCTTCTCCCACAGCTGACACTTGGGGTCAGTTCTGCCCAGTGTGGCCTCATGGTTTTCCTTTGTTCTATGAAGAATTAGGTATTTTTCAGTATATGTTTTTCCCTTTACAGTAATGAGTGATCTCTTTCTATTAGAAAGGAGAATAGCATAGCTGTTTTGGCATTGAGCACATGATCCTTATATACAATGAGAATTAATGAATAACACTTCATGACTGAGCAACAGTGGATTTCCTGGTGGACATATGTCTCCCAGACAGAATGGAATAATTCTGGACCCCTTGAATCCATGGTTGGAGTTTTTGGGCTATTACCTGTTGTGGACTTGTTGGCCATGTAGGTTATGACAATGCAAGTTAATGCTATCATTTGGTGTGTTAAAAAGGTAGAATATTATGGGGTGATGATGGGGAAGGACTGGATTTTCTATTGACAGACGTAGAAGCAAGCATGAACCTTGGTGAAGCCCCCTTCTCCATGAACCCTGGGCTCATTCAGAAGTTTCCTCACCTCACCGTTGGATGTCTTCTCTGTGCTCTCACATGGAAACCCATTACTGGAACTCACCTGAGCAACATTTTGTAACTGATGTTTCCTTAACAACCTTCAGTATAGGACCCCCAAATAAATATTTCTTTAATGTGTCAGAGACTGACCAAACACACATGTAAAAAGAAATCATTGCAGTATTTCACTTGAGGTTCTTGTTCAGATAATATCAGTCCCCCCCCCTTTTTTAGTAGTATTTATAGCTATTCAATTAAATAGCCACCAAACGACAGTGGACCCACCGCCATTTCCAAATGCGGTATCTTTGAGTCTGGAGCTCACCATATGCTTGAAGTATGACATAATCCTTATGGAACACACTCAATTTGTTGCTTCCCAGCTTCAATAGAAGCAGTTAAGTCTGTCTCCTTTTAGACAAATTGTTAATGAAAAGGTAGCTGAACAATCATTTTCTTGTAATATGCAATTCCGTCTCCTTAAATACAGGAACCTGACAGAGCCATTCGGCAGTTAGTACTTTCTCTATACCACTGAACTCTCTCTGACCCTCTGCAACTAACAATTGGAGCAAAAAGAGAGAAAGAGGGGAAAGTCAGCTAAAAATAAATCCTCACCTGTAATGCATACAATCCTGAAAGGTGAATGGGACATGTATTTCACCTTATTGTTTTCAGGTAATGTATGAATGATCGCCTTTTGCTGCCAGATCCATTTTTTATTGATTTTAAAATATTTCATGATGTTTGGAAAATGGTGGGACTGTCTGAAAGATTCAGAATTTAGAGTCCTGAGCTTTCCTCTCTTTTCGCAATGAGTCAATGCTGCTATAATGGCACAGATGCACAACGGAGACCTTCCTCCCAGAGAGCCACAGCGGAGAACAGAAAGGGGCCATCTGTCCAAGCAAGCATGAGCTTTTATTTCATTTATTTTCCAACAATTTCCCCAAGAGTTTCTTAGCTAGAATTGAGTAAAGACAGCCTCACATCTCATTGTAAATACAAATAGAATGTTCTCCCAATGTCTCTAGGACATAGTATAAACTAGTAATGGCTGGTATTGTCTACTCTGTGCCATTCCATACCCTGGTCATCTGTCTACCTCACCAATGAGGGGTGGATGGTTATTATGGATGCAGAAATGTGTCAGAGAGGTTAATTAACTTGCCTAAGTTCACCCAGAAATTTTATGGTAGAGTCAACTTGTACACTCAAGAAGAACACTTGGAGTGGAGACATTTAACTCCTACACAATGCTATACAACAGCTGAGGATTGCTTTGTATTAAAACCTCATCAATACAGACTAATTTGGGATCTGGGGGAGAAGCAGTCTGAAAGACAGAATGTTTGAAAAGCAATGCCATCTTATATCTCCAAGGAGAGGGGCATAAAATAAATTAAACAAGGGTTTTAAAATTAGACAAGCAATATCAAAGATCTAATTTTACTATAAAGGAAAATGTCTGGTTTTTATAATAATAAAAATTTATTTTAGGGTCTTGCTTTCATGATTCTAATTCATGTTTTCTCTTAGTACAAATGTAAACTATTTACATATTAACAAATATCTGTAGTACAGACCATGCAAGTGCCTTGGGAAGGCAGAATCTTTGAGAATATAAACTCCAGGCTTGGGGCTAGGTTCAAAGACCTGCAGCATTGCTTGATAACTATTTGGCATTGGAAAAGTTTCTTTATTCCTCAAACCTCTGTTTCCCTATCTGTAATATGGGTCTTCTGGTGGTATCAGCTTCCTAGTGTTGAGTATTAGATGCACTAGATGAGGATTAGGTGGACATGTAGGTATTCAGATCTTAGTGCAATATCTGGAGCAGAGAAGGCGCTCAACGGGTATGAACTGTCATCACTAGTACATGGAAATGAGGACTCAGGGCTTACAGAGAGAGCAGGAGACAAAGTTGCAAGTCTGTCTTCTGTAATGAATCAAGTGTATGTGACAATGCAGAAGGCGGTGTGTCTGGAAAGGTGGGATATAGCCCGATCCCAGATAGTCTCATGAGAGCATTTGAGCTCCATCCTGTTGGTATTAGGGAGCATGGAAGATAATTGAGACAGGAATGAGAAGATGGGATTTAGGGAGTATGATTTAGTGTAGAGAGAACAGAGATCTCATCAGGAGGGGGACAAAGGGAAAGTTGATAGCAAGACAAAGGCTCACCGTGCCTCCTCAGGTATGCCCAGGTAGAAGGGCAGGATGGTGTGACTTGCAGGCTGTGTGGCATACTGAACCACCAGCCTGTATCCATTACACAGGAAACCACAAAGCTCATGGGGGCTGACTTCCTGTTTACCAGGTAACCTCTCCCCAGTTTACTTATAGACAGAACCCAATGGCCACTCTAAACAGGAGATTTGTGTTTCTTACAATTGGTAAGTCTTGTCTCTGCTCTCTTTTCTTTCTTTTTTTAAAAAAATATTTTTATTGATTTCAGAGAAGAAGGGAAAGTGAGAAAGAGGTAGAAACATCAATGACGAGGGAGAATCATTGATTGGCTGCCTCCCTGTATGCCCTACACTGGGGACTGGCCCACAACCCAGGCACATGCCCTTAACCGGAATCAAACCAGGGGCCCACAGGCTGACACTCTCTCTATCCACTGAGCCAAACATGCTAGGGCTGTTTGCTCTCTTTTCTATCCTTTCACAATCATCCTCCACACTGCCTCTCTACAGAATTGCTTTGTTAGCATGAGTCAGCATCCTAGCTCCACACCCTCTGACATGCTGCACAGATGGAGCTTCTGTGGTGCCCAGCCAGAGGCCAAGCCCAGACCAGGGAGCAATCACCAAGGTAAATGCCACCCGTGGGCCTTCCTGGTGGCTAAGCCACCTTCCCTTATAGATACCCCATTGTATTCAGCATGCCTTATTCAAAATTTAACTTTATTGTTGAAATTATTATAGCAGTCCCCCTCCCCATTGACCCGCTTCACCCCACTCTTACCCCTGCACTGTTGTCTCTCCTTGGGCTATGCATATATGCATATAAGTTCATTGGTTAATCTCTTCCTGCCACCTTTCCCCTCCGCTTCCCTCTGAAATATGTCAGTCTGTTGTATACTTCAATGTCTCTGGATCTTTTTTGTCCATGAGATTCCACATATAAGTGGCCATTTGTCACTCTCTTCTTCGTCACATCCACGTGGACACCAAACCCTTGGTGAATCCTCTTGGTAAATATCACTCAAAGTCTTCCACTGATCTCTGCCCTCCCTGCCATTGACTTCTCTCTAAACTTGGGGTTTGTCCAGAAGTACAGCAATAGCCCGTTAGCTAGTCTCCTTGCCTCTGTTTGCTCTTTTTTCTATCCTATCACCATCCTCCTCCACACTGCCTCTCTACAGAGTACACCTGTTATTATTTCTTCCTGCTATGCAAAGAAACAACAATAAGAACAGCAACAACCAAGCAAGCATCAATATAACCTCTTTGGTGGCCCTCAGTTGCCTGTAGGATGGAGTCCTGCTTAATGTTAAAGGATGTTCATCATCTGCCCTTCACTTCCAAGCCCCTTCTCCTGTCTTACGGTCAGCCAGCCACATCACCTGCCACCTTGCCCCTATTTCCTGAGAAAGTTGTGCATTTGTGTGTTTGTTTTGTTTTAAATCCACCTTTGCGCTTTCACATCTATTGGGGATGCTATTTTTCGCCATTTCTTTGCTTGTTGAACTTATATTCGCAAAGGCTTGGTTTGAATGGGCAGTGGCAAATGTTCCTTTCTCTGTGTTTTCATGGCAATTGGAACACACCAATATTCATGTTGTATTGCACCTTTTTGTCTTCTTGTCGGCCTAGGAGACTTTGAGCTGCTAGAAGGTAGGGCCTGTGCAAGACTGTATTTGCACTGATTTTTTTAAAAAAAATATATTTTTATTGATTTCAGAGATGAAGGGAGAAGGAGAAAGAGATAGAAATATCAATGATGAGAGAGAATCATTGATTGGATGCCTCCTGCATGCCCCCAACTGGCATGTGTCCTTGACCAGAATTGAACCTGGGACCCTTCAGTCCTCAGGCCAATAGTCTATCCACTGAGCCAAACTGGCCAGGGCTGCACTGATTCTTGGTGCTGTGCATGACCCTGCAGTCCTTTATAAATATGAGAGCATGAACAGAAGTAGAGGGAAGGGACAGAGTCAAGGCTTGGGAAATTGAATGGGTGGCAATATTGCATGGATTGGGACATTAAGGAATTTAAAGAACAACCGCAATTAGTGAGCTGTAATAGCTCAGAACTTTGTGATTGACTTATGTGCCATAGAACTTTGCCTTTGTCACCAACGATTTTTGGAAAAGCCACAGCTCTAATGCTTAAGCACATCACTGTAATTCGACTTTCCATAAAGTGGTCTTTAAATTGTGTTTTGAGGCTGGGAAGTGCACATCAGTGACATGCTTAACTGTACAGCCTCAGCAAAACAGGAATCTAGACCTATCTGTATGCAAATACGATGCTTCAAGTTCATTATTGTTATTAGAAAATGGAGAAACAGCTAGAGCAGAAATAACAGTATATTTCCCTCTGCATTTGTGGTATTTTTGTCAATGGGACTTCTGAAGGACTATGCATTTACTAACCCATTAGAATGAGCGATTTTATATTCTAATGTAAAATTAAAGAAATTTAGGGATCTGCCTAGGTGATACACTTGTTTAAACCTATATTAATGTCTCTATTGGTTGTGTTGGCTAAGTTAGTGGTATATTATTAGAAAAGAAAATGTCCCAGCCATGTGTATACTTTCTAAATCTCAATGTATTTATTTTCTGACAAGAATAGAATTGATTTTCTTTTCTCCTATCCAGAATATAAGACACAAGGACAACATAACTATTCTGAAATGCAAAGCATACCATCATTTATTTATTTATTTTATTTTTTTACCATCTAATTCCTAATGTCTCATTCTCCCTTTTCCTTCGATGTACATTCTTGGCTTCTCCTAACTTTCATGTTTCAGCCCATAACTTTCTTTTTCCTTATCCTCCTCAACCAGTATTTACTGTGGTACTCACCAGGGCCTCCCATAGGTTGTTCAGGAGAATGGGTAAATATTCTTTTGTGAGGCTCCTGTCCATATTAACAATTTGATTGAAAAATGTGTTATAAAATGTATGGGCCCATTGAAGCATTTATCAATGATTTATCAATGAAGATTCAGAGTGATGGGTGCTAAGAGATACGTATGTACTTATTTATTCTTTAATCAATGCAGGTGAAGTTCTTCTTTCTTTCCAGGTGCCACCATCTATTCCTGTTCAGGTTTAGGAACCATCTCTTCATTATCTTTATTGACAAATATGCCATTCCCCGATAATTCCACAGCTCCCACCTTCTCACTCATAACACCACGACTTTTTGAAACCTGTTTGTACTGAAACAATATAGCTCATCTTGCCTCTACAGTTCCCCAGTCTGTTTGCTGAAGCCTGGTTATATTATTACAGTGCATAACCCATCCACCCATTCATCTGTCTGTCCATCCACACTGATTTCCAGGGTCTCTCTCAAAGGTGGTTACTATGCTTCCTCATTAGTAACCACAAATGCAAGTCTGACCCAGAGAATGCAGTAAAATGTGAATGATCATATGTTTCTGGTCATGTTGAATGTCCTGATTTTATAGCATACTAGAGGCCCGGTGCACAGATTTGTGCACTGGTGGCGTCCCTCAGCCTGGCCTGTGGGATCAGGCCGAAACCCGACATCCCCCCAAGGTGTCCCGGATTGTGAGAGGGTGCAGGCCAGGCCGAGGGACCCCACCGGTGCACGATCGGGGCTGCGGAGGGACCACAGGAGGGCTCCAGGGCGTGTCTGGCCCATCTTGCCCAGACCCAGCAGCAAGCTAACCTACTGGTTGGAGCATCTGCCCCATGGTGGTCAGTGCACATCATAGCGACTAGTCAAACGTCCAACGTTTGGACACTTAGCATATTAGGCTTTTATTACATAGGATGGGTAGAATAACACACTTTCCAACCATATCTTGAACTCTGTAGATACTCATCACCGCATTTATAGGATATGAACTCCCTTCTCAACACCGACCACACCTTCGCACACCACAACCCAAGGCTGAGGTGAGAAGAGTGGTCCATTGTGCAGGGAGTATCCATTCCTCATCCTCCAGGGCTTAGTTCTGACCCAGGAAAACACAACTATAAGCTATTTCCACTATATTTTCTGTCACTTTGTAAAAATGTCCATCTCTAGGTTTGCAGACAGCCTCCTTGAGTTATTCCATCGACAGTCCACTAGGTATCCCCAGATAACTGTGAACCTTGACAAATCCTGAGCTGTCTAAGAGTCCTCTTCCTTGCAGCCCTTAATCACCGCATCCCCTGTGGGCAGAGGCTCTGCGCCCTGGGTCCAGGTGAGGGATGCTATGTCCCAACCCAGCACTTCCTGTGCTGGTTCTTAAATCACCTTGCAGGTTTTCCTCTCCGCAGTGCTGAATTCGTGGATGCCCAGTGACCTATTTACAGATGTGGAAACTGGTTTATAATGTGATTTAAACCCCAGGCCCGAGGGTATGTTCTGAGAAAGCACGGGGCCAGGATGTCTTTCTGTCTAGTTTATGGCTTCCCTCACCCAGCGGCGCTGCCTCTGCCCTTGGCCTTGCGGAGATTTTATAACCAGCACTCATTTTGGGTCAGGCAGAGCCCCCTTCAGAATCATCGCAGAAGGAAGGCAGCCCAGCTTCTGGGCGCGTTGGATCTTTTTCTGCTTGCCTGGATAAAACAGTCATAAGCAAGACTCCAGTAAATAAATAGTTCAGTTCTCCCCAAAATTGCCTATGCTGGAATTTGCGCCTTAAAAAACACACATGAATAATGACTGGGACAGAGCATTCTTTTATTTGAACCCAGATGATTTGAACTCAGATAGTAGACATGTGAGAAAGCCCAGCTAAGTGTATTCTCCGGGTTATAAATTCCTTTTCTCTCTAATGCCTCTGCCTTATCAGGAGATCCTCTTGGCCAAGCTTTCTTCTTTCATTTCTGTCTCCTTTATTCACTGGGTTCCTTCTTTTCTTGGATTTTACTAGCTCAGCAGCTGCAGCTGAATGGAGCCAAGAATACTTGCTGTGGGGAAGAAATGCACAGGCTTGGCCTCCGTGGTCCTGCTCTCTCTCTGAGCACACTGGTCCCCTTATGTAACTCTGTCCTTTTCAGAATCAACTCTGCCACAGCGTGGTTTAAAAAAAGGCAGTGGATGATAAAACAATTTCAAAGGGCAGGGTTTGTTCAGCTTTCATTTGCTGCCCTTATGACCGAGCACCTTCCACAGCTGCCCTCACTGTGGGTTCTTTGGCTGTGTCTTCAGGATTCTTTTAAATTCTTTATTATTTTTCAACAAGAGAAGAGTGTGGCCAGATGAATTTTAAAATAGTGAATTCACTTGAAATACCTTATCGAGCAAGAAGTTTCATGTTGGGGCCAGAAGTAATGGTGGTTCTGGCAAAATGACAGTGTAACTGGTCAATCACAGAGCTCTCAGAACCCATGCTTGCAAGAAACATGATGTGTGCCCTTTGGGGAGCGATGGCATTTTTCCTATAACCCAAACCTACCCTGGAAATTATAATTGAACTTGAAAACACCTGAGGCTGTGGTTTCAGCTGTGCAGAGGAGTAAATAGAAGTCAAATTTCAGGAACAGAGGGTTGAGAGAAACTTGAGAAAGCAGGGTAAAGAGAAAAAAAAATGTTGTAATGACAGAGATAAGCCCAAATTTATTAGATGTGATGGTATAAAAATGAAATAAAATCAGGCTGAAACAAAATGACTCTGAAAGTTTAAAAACTAATTTAAAAAGATAATGTAGCAGCGTTCATACAGGTAAGTTAGAACTGAAGATGAAACATATCAAGGAGGGCAGAGACAGATATTTTATATTCATAGAAAGTAAAAATGCACTAAGGAGATATAACAGTTTTGAAAATGCATACATCTAATACCATAGCTTTGAAATATTTACAGCAAGATTTCTTTGAATGATAAAGAGAAACTGACAAACCCAGAATTGAGATTTTTAACACACCCTTGCTGTAGTGGGTTGAATGGTGGCTCTAAGGATATGTTCATGTCCTCATTCCCGGAACCACTAAGTATGGCCTTATTTGGAAAAAGAGTCTTTGCAGGTGTAATTAAGTTAGGAATCTGGAGATGAGATCACCCTGGATTATCCAGGTGGGCCCTCAATGTCATCACAAGTGTCCTTATAAGAGAGAAGCAGAGGGAGATGAGATACACAGAGGAGAAGGTGATAAGAAGATGGAAAGCAGTTGGAGTGATATGGTCTCAAGACAAGGAATGTGAGCATTCAGCAGGACCTAGAAGAGGCATCCTCCGGGGTCTCAGGAAGGTGAGTAGACCTGCTGACACCTTGATTTTGGACTTTTGGCCTCCAGAACTGTGATAGAATAAATATCTATTGCTTTAAGCTACTAAGTTTGTAGTAATTTGTTATGGCAGCCACAGGAATCAAATATTATTCTCAAAAACGGACAGATCAAGTGAGAGAATAATTAATAAGAACATCAAAGATTTGAAGAGGTCAATTAACTAAGTCCAACTGAGTATTGTTGTTCTTTTTAAATATTTAAGAAAGTATGTAAAAATTAATCATGTCCTAGGCAACAAAGAAATATTTGTAATTTCCCAAGGTTGAAGTCATCGAGTCCTTATTTGGGTGCAATGCACCACAAATAGTAACCACCAACAAAAAAGGGGCAGAATATTCCCCACATACATTGAGAAATTAAAAATACCTTTAAATAATTTATGTTTCAATGAGAAAATAAAAATGGAACTAACAGTACTTAAAAACAAATGACTATAGAAGTTCTACATATAAAGTTGTGAGATAAAGCCAAGTGAAAGTTAGAGCCAGAATTGCATTTATTAAAAAACAAGAAAGATTGAAAACAAAGCAGCTGAGCTTTCAACTTAAGAAACAATAAAAAAGAACAACAAACCAAATTCAAAGGAAGTGGAAGGACAGAAATAAGATAAGAGCAGAAATTAATGAAAGTGAAATCCAGAAATCCAGTAGAGTCAACAAAGCCAAAAGCAAGTTCTTTGAAATGATTAATAAAGTTGACAAGCTTTTGGCATGTATAATCAAGAAAAAAGAAATTAAGCATAAGTAAATATTGTGAGGAAAGCAAAAAAAGATCTATAGCTATAGATACATTTGACCTTTAAAAATTATAAAAGAGTTGAATATCTCTGTACTAATACATTAAGAACGTGGCTGATATAAAAAACTTCCTAATATAATATAAATAATCAAAACTGACCCAAGAGCAAGTAGAAAACTTGTTCACTTTGAATGATGACCTTAATAGTATGTAAATTATATTTCAATAGAGTGGTTTCTATAAAGTCATGTAAATTATGAAGTTGAGTAAGTATCCAGTGTATCTTATTTATATACTAGGGGCCTGGTGCATGAAATTCTTGCACTGGGGGGGGGTCCCTCAGCCCAGCCTGCCCCCTCTCACATACTGGGAGCCCTCAGGGGATGTCCTAGTGATGGCTTAGGCCCGCTCCCTGCTCCCCTTGGGGAGCGGGCCTAAGCCATAGTCTGGCCTCCCTTTGTGGGAGGTGACCGGGCTGATCAGGGGAAGGCACCAGCCCCATCCCCCCGCTTCTGCAGCCACTGCCAGTCACCGCAGCCACCAAGGTTTTTTCATCAACACGGACTCCAGTCCCTTCACCATGAAAAAATGACAACTTTCTTTAGGCATCGATCCCCATCACCCTCTGATTGCCGGATTGGTCCCTCGCCCAGGCCTGATGCCTCGGCCAGAGGCATCAGGCCTGGGCAGGGGACCCCCATCTCCCTCCGATCTCTGGATCGGCCCCTCACCCAGGCCTAATGCCTCTGGCCGAGGCTTTAGGCTTGCACAGGGCCCCCCACAGCTCTGCTGGCCTGCTCTGCCCCTGCCCAGGAGCCCCCTGGCTCAGGCCCTTCCTACACTGCTCAGGGCCCACACGGGGCCTACCTTGGAGTGACCTGGGTGCCGATGATGTTCCCAGGACCCAGGGCACTGGGCGCCTATGTATGCAAAATAACTGCCGTCTTTGTTGGGTTAATTTGCATACTCTCCTGATTGGCTGGTGAGCATATCGGAGGGATGGTCAATTTACATGTTTGTCTATTATTAGGTAAGATCATCAAGAAATACAGTGGGGCCTTGACTTATGAGTTTAATTCATTCCGTGACGGAGCTCGTAACTCAAATTACTCGTATGTCAAATCTTAAAGTGAACGAGTGAGACACGTGATGCTGGGCTGATGTTGTGGCGCTCACTGTGACGTTCACTGCACCAACTAGCGGTGGGGTATCTGAAGCTGGCTCGTAACCCGAATTTTAGCTTGCAACTCAAAGCAAAAAATCGGCCAAGAGACGGCTCATATCTCAAAAAACTCGTTAGTCAGGACACTCATAAGTCAAGGCCCCACTGTAGTTATTTCTCAACAAGATTTGGTGAAGCTAGTCTCCAAATATTTTTGATAAAGTATCCCACGAGTAAAAATATGTTGAGCCTGCACCTGCAATATATGTATATTTGTTTTTTATAGTCACCAACATGAACTACTGTACTAATATACAGTATGGAGTTAATATACCAGGAAAGCAAGCAGAGCAGCTGACATCCAGAAGTGGCGTGGCACTCAGCCAAGTGTGCTGTTCTCCTGTTGGACACAATCTCACAGAACACCAACCTCAGTCAAGGTTACTCTGAGAGCAGGATAGAGTGAGACCAAGCAAGCCCCTTTCCTTATGATGTCTAAGCACAGACAAAAACAAGATCACCGTGCCACCCACAGAATATCTAACAGCCCTTCTCAGTCAGAATGAGTGGTTGATAGTTTACCAATTACAACTTTGTCTAGTTGCCTTCGCCATAGATAAGATATATGGAGGTGCCCAACTATAGACTTGCCCTTTCCTGACAGCCAATCTACAGTGAACCTCTCCTTTAAATCCTCCTCCAAATCACCAAGTCAAAGCCCAAATCCTATAACAGGTCCTTTCTAACACCCTCTAACAGACACACCCCTCTCATTTCCCCATTGCGGGTGGTTTCCCTCATCACAATGCGTAACCAACAAAACTTGTCCGATGACAAGTGTATTTCTGGTGGCTTTTGGCTGGAGGGCATTGACAATACACATATGTAAAGTATATGAAAATTAAAAAATAATAAAAAAATATATGAAAATAGAAATTAAAAATGATCTATAGATAAAATATACAATAGTTTAAAATAACCTATTTCTCTTTATTTATAACAGTACTGAACTTTTCTGTGCCTTTTCTTTTTACTGTCATTAAAATATATGAAGAAATTTTAATGATAGCAATATGATAAAATAGGCTTTATTAAAAAATCTCATTAATCTATTGTGATATGGTTATCTGAAGGCTTGATTCTAAGTTCAGCTTGTTTTAATATTGTCTTAGCTGAGACTTCACAAATATATGTACAACAAAGTGGCTGTGCTTACTAAACCATGAAACTCATTTTTGTGACAGTGAAAATTTTTCTTTATTGAATTTTATATAATAATTTCAGTACAGTTTTTTTAAAAAATGAAAAATAAGTTATAGTAAAAAATGAAAAAGTTACAGATTTATACTTAAAAAAATCCATTAATATATTTCTAGGAAAAAGGAATAAA
Organism: Myotis brandtii; assembly: GCF_000412655.1. Classification (NCBI taxonomy): domain Eukaryota; kingdom Metazoa; phylum Chordata; class Mammalia; order Chiroptera; family Vespertilionidae; genus Myotis; species Myotis brandtii. The sequence goes on along the minus strand of NW_005362626.1, from coordinate 2,966,768 downwards.
AGTTTATATGTACATACCAGTTTTTTGTGTGTTTTTTTGCAAATATTAACATTAGAGTTTCTGTTCTTAAGTCTAACTTCTTCAGATTTGTCAATGACTTTTATAAATTTTGATCTTGGCATATTTATTTTCAATACATAATATAGCCAGCTTTGTTTACCTGTTTTCACTTGTAGTTGAAGAACACCTTTTTATCATTAAATCATAGGAAGAAGGAAAAGTTATGTCTAAGATGTTAATGGATAAGTTTGGCAAAGATTCATAAAAATCCCATTTTATGATAAATTCCAGAAATTGAGTTTATGTATTTGATAAAACTTAAACTCATTTTAAAGACTCCATCCACCAGTTATGCAATTTAAAATATATGGAATAAAAATCCATTGAAAAGATTCATTGTAATCTTTTAAACTGATTTGAACATTCTGTTTTAAGTGTGCAGACATGTCTGTGCTTAGGCAAAATACGGAAGGGGCTTGCTTGGTCCCACTCTGTCATGCTCGCAGAGTAACCTTGACTAAGGTTGGCGTTCTGCTTTAATAGATACCATCTTATCTATCTTGTTTTGGGCACCAAGTCATGTAATAATGAAAACATTTCTGTATATCTGTATTCAGAAGCTCTCTGCATAACAACTCTCTTTTATACTCAGATTAAAATATACTTTACTTAGAAGGGACAGATGGAGTGTGTCTATTTTTTTTTAAGTATTTGGATAACTGAATGCCCATTAATTGTCTTAAAAAAGCCAAGCCAATATGGAAAACTAATTGTTTTGGTGCAAGTAAAGTGTAACTAACTTCTTTGTATTTGACACCTGTTATAAGTATCTTGCCTTCACTAAAGGATCTCTGTGAAGTAGTAGAAGGTATCTGTGGCCCCTTATTTCTTTACATATTCTGCTATTTAAAGGCATATAATCTGCACATCTCTGTAACCGGGCAGCTGTAACTATAATGCACCACTGGTCCTGACATGGGGGTGCCACGATGACCTCCCTATTGAGGCCATTGCCCCTCACTCCAGGTGACCTCATGATTGGTCATCACACTGACCAGTGGGTGCCCCAGAATTCGTCTGTATTTCAAGCATTGGTTGTATGTCCTGGAGTAAGCCACTCACTTTCCAGCCTCAGTTCTGTGAAATGACAGTCCACATAGTCATAGTGCCTCATGGGACTGCTGGTTGGATGAAATGGAGCCGGCGAGGACACAAAGCATCCTGAATGTTGGGCTTTTGTGATTGTTTAGAGACAAGAGAATATGAGAAGTATAGTAGCAGAGACAGTACAGAGAATGGAGGAGCACAGAAGAGGCGGAATCAATACTGGGCTGGGTGATGGTACCCTTTTGCTTCTTGGGGGAATTGGCATTTGACTGGGTCCTCAGGGGTGGGTTTGAGTTAGTGGATGGAACTTGAGGAGAGGTGCTGTTCTGGTGGTGGAGGCAAAGTCTACAAAGGAATCAAGGTGGAGAATTCGGCTGCCCTTGCCACTGGGGGAAGTTGTCTAGATTGGGGGGGTTTGAGTTAGTGGATGGAACTTGAGGAGAGGTGCTGCTCTGGTGGTGGAGGCAGAGTCTACAAAGGAATCAAGGTGGAGAATTCGGCTGCCACTGGGGGAGGTTGTCTAGATTGGGGATGGTTGTATGTTGGGGAGGGCCATGGTCTCTCAGCAGAGGCTGGGATCACCCAGGAGTCATAGTCCCCCTGAGACCCCCAGTTCTTCCCCTTCTCCCACAGCATCCGTGCACTTCATACATTCTGGTTGGTTGGGCTTAGGCCCCTTTCTCCTTTCCCTTTGTTTGTGCCCTTGTACTTGTCTGATTTGTCTAGGACTTAGCAGACTTGGTTACGTAGAAAGGGATGCTGAATGATGATCTTTAAATTATTAATGATTTCAGCATTTTGTAATTAAAATCCTCATTTTCTGCATGGATTTTAAGCACACATATATCAAAAATACAGACAGAATCTATTTAATGAATAACATTAAAACACTCAGTTCTTAGTAATGAGATTATTTCCATGTTTTGGCTGATAGTCCATATTTGATTGATTCATTTATTTATCCATTCACTCACTAAATATTTTTGCCTCCTGACTATGGGTAAAGTATTAGTACAGCTTTGCAGATGTGGCTGCCATAACTTATGGTGAAACAAATTCTCTGTGCCTGAGTAGCTCAAAATCAATCTTATGGATGATACCCTTTGACTGGGTATTTCACAGTAATTCCTAGATTCAAGCCCTGCAGGCTGTGAACAGTGTTGGCTACTAAGGGAAATGCTCTGGTGTGAAGTGGGAGTCTCCCAGGGCCTGGTCAGGAGGGGCACAGGGAGCAGTGAATTACTTTGTATGATCAAGTCACCAGGATTTCGAGGTTTCTGTATCCCCGAGGATGGAGGAGAGGATGAGGGACATGTGAGGAGGTCTTATGGCAGATTGTATTGTCCAAAGATGGGTCCCCATAATATCTCTCATCCCACAGGCTCTTCTACCAAGAGGTGGAGTCTATGTCCTCTTCTCCTTTCTTCCCCTTCCTACCTCCCTTCCTTCTTTTCTCCCTCTTTTTTCATTCTCTCTCTCTCTCTCTCTCTCTCTCTCTCTCTCTCTCTCTCCTCCTTTTGTATATAAAAAAGGATTGTATGCATAGGATTAGGAAACCAAATAATACCAAGGGGCATGTAATGAAAGTAGCAGTGCCTTGCTCTGCCCTACTCACCCCAGTCAGTTCCTCAAACAAAACTGCTTTGAAGTGTTTCCGTGTTTCAGTCTTCGGGTGGTCACCTCCGAGTCTCTAAACAAAGCACTTACTGGGCTCCCTCTTGCTTTATCAGCTCCAAATGCCGTACAGGCTTCTTGCTGAGAGAGATGAGGATTCAGCCCCACACCCTCCCCCGCCTCCCCTTCGCTACCTCACTTATTTAGTTCCACTTTTGTTTAACCGTGGAACTCTAAATAATACATTTAAACATCCAATTCTTGTTACATCAGCTCGAGAAACCCACACACTTCTCTCCCTCCCCTCTTCTCTCTCACCACAGATGTTTCATTATCTGGATTCAAAAGGAAGATTGAAACAGTTTTTGTAGAAACTCCCCTGTGAGGGCTATACCAAGTGTCACTCCTTCAGCGAAGAGTTATGATGGACTCAGGCAGGTGCCAGGCAGCCTCTGCTTTCCTGGGTTGTCCTTCCGGCTTGGTATTTGGGGGCCAGCTTGGTATTCAGGGGGCCTGCTGAAGAGGGCAGCTCCTTTTCACTGGGCCCTCGCCAGCTTTGGGTGTGTTCTATGCAAATGGCTACCAAACGCCACTAGGGTGGCACCCTGCTTGGGAAAATCTCTTCGTGAGGGCTGTTTCAGGTTCAAAATCATTATCTTTATGAAGAAAATCTGCACCCTGGTATCAAACACTATCCATTAGTAAGGCAGTAATGTATACTGTACAGTCAAAGTCAAGGACAGTGATAACCTGCTTCTCAAAAAAGGGTGATGACCACGTACAACTCTTCGTGTTTTTAGATTCATCATGGATCCAAACACAAAACACCCTTGTGCTTTAGTTTCCCTTGAGCCTAGTTCATCTAAGCAAGAGTTAACCTACAATGAAGAGTGTCTCCTCCTTCCTTCTGCCACTTACTGCATCTAAATGGCTTATTAAACGAAGACCGTTGCCCATGCTATACTCACCACAGAGGAGACGATTCCTGTGGTTAGATGTAATATCTATTCATTGGTTTATAGATCCAGAACACCACAGAGAGTTCCATGAAACCACGTGGTACAGGAGCCCTGGAGTTTGTATAATAAATTAGAACTACCTGGAAAAGGTTTCGAAGTGCCCCCTGAACTGCACAATAGATCTCGTGGGTGATCCCTTTTGCTTTTAGCGGAGGCAGAGGTAAAAAGGCTGAGTCTCCCCAGGTGCCAGCAGCTTGTACCCCCACTTCTACACAGTGAAATTCATTCCCATGATGGGAGCAGGAAAGGCTTTGGTCTTTGCAAGTTCTGGGTGCAAGTTGCTTTTTGGGGCAATGGAGAAAACCAATGGAAAGTTAATAAATATCAAAGCTACCAATTATCCCAAACCAACGAGCAGGAAATGTCAGTACTGGCCAATGGAATGGTGGTCATAGGGTGGGTGGAGTGAATAAGTAAACTGCAAAGACTTGGAGAAAAGGCTACATAGCTTGAAATAAAAGGCAAAACTTAAAAGTAAGAGGGAAGTCCTTGCCCTCATCTCCTAATATCCCAGCACTGGGAAGAGTAGCTGGAACATAAATGAATGAACCCCAGTGTTCCTTCCATCCCTTGTCCATGTCCTGGAAAAAGATCCCCCAAACAGAGAATAAAATCTAACTAGAGTCAAATCCAAGAACAAAATGGTGAGTTAGAAATGTGAAACACTTTAAAAATTGAGAAAAAGACAATGTCTAAAACTAAAGTAATTTAAAAACTACTTGGTGATGTAGTGGAATGATCACCAGGCTGGAAACCTGAGTTCTCTACCACATATTTTTCAACTGGATATATGCCTCCAGGAGGCACTTTAAATTGGTAGAGACGGCAAAGAATATACGATGAATGGTGGGGGAACAATCAGTAAGGTAATAGGAAAAAATATTGTGGGATGTCAAGTCATACCATACGACTAAATCAATTCCAGTTGTATTAAAAAGTTAAATAAAAAAAGTGATAAACGTGGTAAGCTGTAGGAAAATAGAATTGTGTACTTACTGTGTTTCTGGTGAGAGAAAATTTTTATTCAAACTTTTTTTGGATTAGTGGGGAAGTTGTATTTATAAGATAAATTGAAAAATACCTAAGCAATACACAGACTAGACCCCCACAATCCCAGTGCCCCTCCTCTGCCCCCAGAGGATCTCCTCTTCTAGATTCTTTTGATATAAAAGGTATCACACCTTATGAATTTCTCCTAGACTTGTAGTTTTCATTCAACATTGTTCCTTGGAGAGCTATCCATTTTAGTGAATATTGATCCTTTATTTTTTAATTGATCAATGCAGGTTATGAAGACATATAGGACAGTATACCTTGAAAATCCAGGGGGAAAGTGATTTCACACTAGAATTACACTAGAATTCTACGCTGAAAATATCTGTCAAAGTTGGACACTTAGAGACATTTTCAGACATGCCAGAACATAATTTACTTTCCTGTGTTAGGGAGTTAGTAAAGGGTGTGCTCCAAGACTAAGGAGCAAGCAGGCAACAAAGTGGGTGCAAAATGTAGATGACAGTGGAGCACCCAGAGGCTTAACCTTCCTCAATTATTATTATTCCTCCCTCCCTCCCTCCCTCCCTCCCCTTCTCTTATCTCCTGCTTTCTTTCTTCTTCAGAACCCTATCCCCTCATTTCAGGGTCTCTACAAAGCTCCTCCACTTTATTATCCAAAGCAAATCATTCCTCTCTTTGTCTTCCTGACCCATACTGGTTCTTCCTTGGGAAATTCTCTTTTACTTTTATAAATAGTCAAGTCCTTCTATTTGAAATTTTCTTCCCCCTTCCTACTCTGCATGGCCATTTAACATTGTGCAGACAGTTAACTCCAGCCACTACCGTCAAAAGTTACTCGGCAAAAGAAACCCTTCTCTGAGCAAAGCCAGCTTTCAGATTTATTTTTCAATGTTTTTTTCTGTCTGTGAACTTATTAAATTCTGCTTTTTCTTATAATTCTTCATGTATCTTTCCTTGAGTTTACTTTGTGCTTGCCCAGTTTTATGAGTTGGAAGCTTAATTCATTTATTTCCATTTATTCTCTGTGTTTCTTCTCTTTTTAATCAATAGAATGGAAGCGTTTTCTGCTGAGCTTTGCTTAGCTTTTTCCTATGGGTTCTTGCTGTGACCATTTCATTATTGTTTCTTAGACATTTTGTATTTCTGTTTGCTTATTCTCTTTCACTCAAGGATAATTTAAGGGCATTTTCCCCCCCTCCCAGGCCTTTTTGTATTTTGATTTCAGTTTCAGTTTCTAGTTTTATTGCAGTGTGATCATGGAAACTTTTCTGCCCTGTTTTACTTTCTGGAGATTTTCTTTTTGGCCTCACTGCGTTCAATTTTTATGACACTTTCACGAGCACTTGAACTGAAGATATTTTCTTTCAGGGTGTGTGTGTGTGTGTGTGTGTGACTGTTGGCATATGTGTGTGTGTGTATATATAAACCAGGCCTACTTTATTAATTATGCTGTTTAGGTCTTCTGTAATTTATTTTTGGTCCACTTTATGTATCAAGGGCAGAGGGAGGGCACAGAAATTCAGAACTGTTGTATCTCTTGTGGAATTATACCATTTAGCCTAATATAAGTGCCCATTTTTGTCTTTTTAAAAAATGCTTTGTGGTCTGCAGTCTGTCTTGTGTGGTCACAACCCCTGCCTTTTTTTTGGTGCTTGAGTTTAGAAAGCCTTTTATTCATAAAGACTGAAAAGCCTTTATGAAATATTTTGTTTTTGGAATGGCTTGTGTGTGCAGCTTAGAGTTGGGTTTTGCTTTGGCATTGACCTTTCCCTCATCCGCCTCCCTCCCTTTTTTCTTCCCTCCTGTCAATCATAGATCAGTTAAGCTCATTTACCTCTATTACTGGTAGATGGCTTTGCTCTTAATATTATTTTACATTATGTTTCTAATTTTATGCATTTATATAAAGTCATCCACCAGGTAGACTGTTTCTTCGAAAATCTTCCCGAAGTTTAGGAAAGTTTGTACTTTTATTCTAATGGTTACTTTTGTAAAATTAACACCCGTAGCCTTGTATTTATTACACAGTGTACATTGCTCCTCTCAGTAAAATAATGATAAAGTCAGTGTGTGCCCCTTTGTCTCTCCTGACACCCAGTGTTAGTCAGTAATACCCATCTGTCATCGTATTTATCCTTGCAAGGCAGCTACGTTTATACTTCTACCACCCTCTGTGTTGGCTGTAATGACCTTTGCTTCTTGGTTTTAAAAAATGAGGCAGTCGGTGAACTTACTCTGCCTTTTACTTTCTCGTCCCTTTCTTCTGCCGACTTTTGTTTTTATATCATTTCTGAATTGTCATGGCGAATACATCTACTTCTGCTCTGTGACCCTAGTCCACACATTTGTATTGGTCTTATATTACATTAAATATATCTGATGCTCACCGCTAGGTTCTTTGCTATGTGGTTTTCCTAGTTATCTTTTGGTTGCCTGAAGTTTGTCCTTTACTAGCTTTCTCAAGGACTCCTGGTAAAAATACACCCTGATTTCTTTCAATTAAACACAAATGCACCTTTATACTTGAAGGACAGGTTGTACTTTTACCATGAAAACTTTATAAAGGCTGTTCCATTATCTTTGGTGTCTAATGGTGGATAAATCTGAAACACGATTGATTTCTTTGTCTGGAAATGTTTTCTTCTTTTAAAGTCCAGGAACTTTGCTATGATTAAGTCTTGATGTTAGTCATTTCATGGCAACGTTCCCCCCTGGTACACAGTATTGCATTCTTCTTTTTTTATTTCATGAATTATGTCATTAAATATTTTCTTGGTTACATTGCTTTGGGTTTCTTCAGGGACTCCAGTTACATGTATGTTGAATCTCCTTTACTTGTCTTCCAGATCTATCATTTTTCTCTATAATTAAAAACAACCCCACACAACCACTTTCCTTTAATTTTGTTTTATAAAGTTTATTTTTCTCATTATTCTTTATGTTTTTTAGTGAGTTTCTAGAGTATCAGACTCATTTCCAATCCTTTCAATATGTATTCATTTATTCTTAGACCGGCTCTGTTGAATGATCATATCTTTCCTAGAATCCTGTGTTTTTCATCTTCCTTTATAGAGATAATGGTCAAATTGCATATTCTAAAATTCATGGGGAAATAGTTAATTTTTTTTACTTGCTCTGTGCTGTTTTTTTCCTGGTGAGCCTTCTTCATCTATGACACATTGTGTTTCTCTTTCTCCCATAATCTCCTAGGTCATCTTTGTATTAATGCTGCACTGACTCCTTTTTCATTATTCATCATTGAATGATCATATTTTCCTTGACCAGCTGGTAAGTGGTTCCTGTGTGGGGATGAGGTACATTGGGGCTAAGACAGCTTTTCAAAGACAGACTACTTCTTGGAAACATGGCTTTTTGTATAATTTATAATGTCAACCCTACTCTGCTTCTTTCAGCCAGACACCATCAAAGAGGGCTTTTGCCCCTGGCTCTGCCTCTCTCCCACCTCTCACAACTACCACTGTTTACAAGGAACCCACCTGGTATAGGAGGTGCATCCTGGGGGCATTTTGTGATTCCTGGCAACACTGTGTCTTCTCTCAACCCTGTATGTTTTTCTTTTTACTTCCTTCCATGTGGTTCTGCTCAGTTTCAGCTGCATTTGTCAATCTTTACATGAACTTCAAAGTCCATTGATTATACTTTTCCCCGAATTTCACTGAGAATGGAGTGTCTGTGTTGTTTTGGTAAAGCTTCTTGTTGCTTTTATGATTTCTAGGAGTAGAAGGTGAGAAATATAGACTTACATGTCCACACCTAAAGTTCATCTATATTTTCTTAACCTTTATGATTTTATTTTTGACTTAAAACTAAGCCCTCAGGCATTTTCTTTTTGTAAAAGATGAGGTTGAGGTCTGATAGATATTTTCCTAGTTGTCCCAGTATCTTTTATCGAATAATCTGATCTTTGTTATTTGTTTTGAAATGGCATATTTACTGTATGCTGCAATAGTTTATTTACTCTTTTTGGAATGCTTTATTATGTCTGTTCTTTCAGTTACTATTACCACAATATTTTAATACTGAATATTTATAACCTGCTTTGTGTATCTACTTTTTCAGAATTTATTTGCTTTTTCTGCTACTCTTCTAGATTTAATACAGTAAGGTATATTTTGAATCTCCCAAGTGGGGATATGTCTTGTATTATTTTCTGTGTTTGTTGAAATATGGAATTCTTTCAACAGTAGAGAAAGAATTTTTATTTTCTGAGGTTGATAGTCTATAAAGCACAATTTGAGAAATGCCACTCTAATATTTTAACAGTAAACATCACACTGTTGGTTAAAAAAAAAGATATCTAAAATGTTAAAGAAGTATTGGTCTATTCCTATTTTTCTGATTTTTTTTAAATAAGAAAAGATTTTACATCTAACATCTATTGAGAAGAATAGTTTTCCTCCCTTAGGCTATTAATATAATGAGTTTATGTTCAGAATTTATTTCTCATGATAAACCATCTATACATTCCTATTACAAACTATCTGTGTTTGGGCATGTTATTATTTTGATGTATTTCTAGATTTGATATGCTAGGATTTTTGCATCTATACTTGTGCAATTAATTTTCAATTATCTTGATCATGTCTTGATTTTAGGTGGTTCAAGCTTCTTAAAATAAAATGAAACACTTTCTTTTTCCTTTTCTGACACAGTTTATGATAAAAATTATCAGTTGCTCAAGAGCTTGATGTAGCTTGCTGGGAAACTCATGTTGCACCCGTCTCCGTGGGGGATACTCTTTGACCTAATATTCAGTTTCTTCTGCCGTGTGCCAGCCATTGGACCGCCTGGGTCAAAGTGTGCCTGTTCCAGCTACACATGTGGGGAAGGTTCTGAATCATTATAAACTTCTCCGCCATCATCTAAACAAACAGGAATAGTAACGGGACCTACAAAATGAGGTTGTCAAGACAATACAAGTAAAGCACTTACCCAAAGAGTACCTGATACTAGCAAATGCTGGATAAACATTAGCTGTTTTCTTACTCTTGGTCTAATTAGATTTGCTCCCTTTTCAGGAGTTAATTTTAGTAATCAGAATATATCTAGATAATTAACCTTTTCACTGAGAGTTGAACACATTACCATAGTCATTCATAGTGTTCACTTACGATTTTATTTTATTTTAAAAAAATATATTTTTATTAATTTCAGAGAGGAAGGGAGAGGGAGAGAGAGATAGAAACATGAATGATGAAAGAGAATCATTGATCAGCTGTCTCCTGCACACCCCCTACTGGGGATTGAGTCCACAACCCGGGCATGTGCCCTGACTGGGAATCGAACCTTCACCTCCTGGTTCATAGGTCGATGCTCAACCACTGAGCCACACTGGCCAGGCTTTGCTTATGATTTTAAAAAGCATTTTCTCCATCTGTGGTTGCAATTCCTTTTTAGTTCTTAATAACATGTATTTGTGTTTCTCTCCTGCCCCTCATTTTTCTTGGTTAATTTAGTTTGGGGTTTGTTTATTTTATTGGTCTTTTAAAATATTGGATTTCTTTATCAATGCTGTTGTTTTTCAGTCTTTTATTTCATTAATTTTTGGTTTTAAATATATTGTTTAGCTTTAATTCCCGCTTTCTTCGTGTGGCTGTTGTTGATGTTTTTTCTAGCTTTTAGAGTGCATTGCTTACTTCATTGATTTCTACTTCTTCTTGTTTAGTAATAAGTAAAACATGTAAAGTTAGGACTTTCTCTCTCAGTGTTGAACATTTAATTAATATGAAGTAGGGGTCAACAAACTAAGGTTATAGGCCAAATCAGTCTGTTGCCTGTTTTGCTAAATAAATTTTATTGGAACACATCTATGTTCATTCATTTATGTATCCAATATATTCATTTATGTGTCCAGTATACGGCTGCTGTCATGTGGCAGAACTCAGTTGCAAGAGAGACATGTGCCCTACAAAGCCAAATATTTACTACTAGTGGCCTGGTGCACAAATTTCGTGTGCAAGGGGGGCGGGTAGCCCCAGCCCAGCCTGCACCCTCTCCAATTGGGGATCCCTCTCGCAATCTGGGACCGCTGGGACCACTGGCTCCTAACCACTCACCTGCCTGCCTGCCTGATCACCCCTAACTGCCCTCCCCTGCCAGCCTGATCTCACCCCTAACTGCTCTCCCCTGCCGGCCTGATTGCACCTAACTGCCTCTGCCTGCCTGATCACCCCCAACTTCCCTCTCCTGCCGGCCTGATCTTGCCCCCAATGGCCCTCCCCTACTGGCCTGATCTCGCCCCCAACTGCCCTCCCCTGCCAGCCTGATTGCCCCTAACTGCCTCTGCCTTGGCCCCGACTACCTTGGCTGTGTGTCTGGAAGGAAGTTGGAAGTTTGGAAGATGGTCGATCGACCCGGTCTAATTAGCATATTACCCTTTCATTAGTATAGATAGATTATATAGAATAGGATTGCTTAAATGGGGGGCGGGGAAGCCTTTTTCAGCAGGAGGAGATGCTCTTGGCAGACAAAAATACATAATCCCTATATCTGGACTGATAGCCAACCATATGTACTATACTGCCAAATGGGTCATTAAAAAATTGAACCGCTTTCTTACACCTTACACCAAACAGCTGTTGCCCTTAAAACCCCTCCTCAGCCCCACCTTAGGTTCTGCCTTCGTAGTTCACCCAGATTAGGTTCTGATTGGTCAATTTCTATGCCAGTCAGCGTCAAAAGCTCTGCCTCCTAGGCAGCCATTGGCTCCTCGTAGTTCACCCAGATTAGGTTCTGATTGGTCAGTTTCTATTCCAGTCAGCGTCTCTGGGCCTATCTCCAGGCCTGATCAAAGAGGTGGGGCTGATCAGAGCCCCTGCAGCTGCTGGCAAGGCCGGGAGAGAAAGAGAGAGGCAAGGGCTGATCAACAGCTGCCATGGAGGCTGCAGATCAGACCCTGATTCTCTCTCTGGGCCTCTCTCCAGGCCTGATCCACAGCCCCCTTGGCAGTCAGTGCTGGGTCACCAAGCCCCCAGTGGCAGCAGTCAGTGCTGGTTTGCCATGGCAACCCAGCACTGACTGCAGGACTGACTTCCGGTGTTTGACCGTCCATTTGGTCATTTTGGACATTACGGACCCTGGCTCTTTATATATATAGATGGGTCCCTTTACAGAAAAAGTTTACTAGCTTCTGATATAAAGCATTCCATAGTTTTTGAGTTATAATTTTGTCATTAATTTTATTTTTGTAATAGTCTAATTATAGTCTCTAAAAGTTATCTAGGAAAATGTCTTAATTTCCAGGTGGTTTAAATTTTCTTGTTTATAGCTTTGTTAATTTCTATTTTTATTGCATTTGGCCAGAAAATGTTACCTAAACAACTTCTTTTTCTTTTTCTTTTCTTTTTAAAAAGATGTGCTGAGTTTTCCTTGTATGGCCTAAAAATATGACCAATTTTTATAAATGTTCCAAAGACATTAAAAAATGATATATATTCTCTATAGAAAACCAATTTGGTATTATTGACCTCCTTATTCCCTTCTATTATTTGAATCCTAATTCCTTATTTGTTATTGTCCATTTAAAGATTGACAACTCAAGATAAAGCTGATTATGGTTTTTGTTTCTTCTTATGTTGTGTGGTTTATTTTGGTGCTAAGTTACCTATAAACGTTTGCGATGCAAACATGGCAGAAAACAGACTGGAAAGCACCTGGTCCCTGGGGCTTGTCCTTTGGCTGATCTGGGGAGACCTGCCACCACTGCCACATAGACACATAGACAAGCCCTGGCTAACCGCTGGATGAGAAGATACACATGCTCGATTCCTACTGTTGGCCCTGCTGACAGCTAGCCAGCCCCAGTAGCAGACCATGGCAGCCAATCCCAAATGAACAGTGAGCCCAGCTGAGATCATTAGAACTGCCTAGTTGAGTCCAACCCAAGAGAATAGTGATCTAGATAAATGGTTGTTGCTTCAGGCTACTAAGTTATGCATGGCTGGTTACATAGCAAAGACTAACATGTTCACTGTGAATTTTGCTTTCATCAATATAAACTAACTTTCTTTGTCCAGAGAAAAATCTTCCCATGTATTTATTTTAACCATATTGTTTTGCTTTTTAAAATTTATATATTTTTGTTTCTATATAAGGTGTACAACATGTTGACTTGATATACATATATATGGTGAAATGATTTACGACAGTCAAGGTAATTAACATATAATTTCCTTACACAGTTGTGTGTGTGTGTGTGTGTGTGTGTGTGCGAGAAAGAGAGAGAGAGAGAGAGAGAGAGAGAGAGAGAGAGAGAGATATGAGAGTACCTTAAATCTACACTGGGTCTTGGAGCTGAGGTTCTCAGTCCTACAACCACAAATAACTGAATTCGGACAATAACCAGTGAGTTTGGAAGAAGATCCCAAGCCTCAGAGGAAATAATACCTGGGTTTAATCTGATATGACCAGATCAGAGGGCTCAGCTAACCCATGCCAGTATACCTGACTCATGGAAACTGTGAGATAGTAAGTGTGTGTTGGTTTACTGGTAGGCAACTAAGTTTGTTGTTATTTGTTACACAGCAATAAAAAGTAATTACACCTCCATATTTCTAAATTGATTTTAGGCATCCTATGTACATCTTCCTCTGATGGGTGAAGTGTTAGTTCCCTTACAACACTTGATCTCTCCTCTTTTATACTCCATTAGAGTTTTAACAATGGGCTGACCAGGCTACTTGATTTCATATTTGCCCGAAGAGTGCATCTTAACTGAGCATTGTAGCTCAAGGCTTCTCAGTTTTATCTTTTAATGGTTGGTGATGAGAAACAGTTCTATTTTCTAACCTGCAAATCCTGGAATTTATGGCCTCTCCAAACTCTCTTTGAATTCTGCTTGCAAAATGGCTATTTCTTCTGTGAGCTCATTTCCTTCTTATTGTGCCTTGTCAAAAACAGCCATTATCAAATACCCAATGTTATCAACACTTGCTTTCCCACTTTGCTAAAATCACAAGTTCGTTAGTTATACTCTCTACCTTCTAGGTTATCACAAGTGATAGCTTTATTAATGCTTCTCTGTTGCATAAAACCCCTTTAATGTCCTTTACTGTCAGTTTTCTTGCCACTTGCCACTCTATCCGAAGGACCATGCACAAATTTTGTGTTTTATTATTCTGGTGTCAGTCTTCGAATTGTTCAGCTCTTCTACCATGAAAACCAAAACCAAAATCAAACAATTAAACTTGTGGCTTATAGTAACAAAGGTTTATTTCTGCTTAGGTGACTATGAGCTGACTGTGGGTCTGCTCTTTTCCAATACCTGCAGCCCCTAACTTAGTTGCCTAAGATTATATGGTGGTTTAAGCAATGAATCTAAACTTCTGCTTGAAAAGGTCACATATCACATCTGCTCACATTTATTGGCCAAAAGAAGTCACATGGCCAAGCTTGTTATCAATGGGTCAGTCATGTGTAATATCCCCTCAGGGTGGGGAGTATCGAGGCTAGCAATGAGCATATATCTGGGGACCATAGCCAGCATTTATAAACGGTGAGAGTTATTTGTAAGACACACAACCAAAGAATGATTAGTTTCTAGAGTACTTAAGAAGCATCTATAAGTCAATAGGAAAAGGCAGGAAACCAATAGAAATATGGCAAAGGGGAAAGCAAAATGCTTGTAAACATATGGAGAGATGCTCCATTTCATTAGTAATCAGAGGAATGCATTAAATCCAGATCCACCCAAATGTCAAAAACTAGAGTTGGGAAATATCAAATATTGACTTAAATGTGGGGAACTCTTTGTGTTGTGTGCGTGAATCTGTAGATTGGGGCAGCTATTCTGGAGAGTAATTTGGGAGGAATAAGTGGAATGACATAGGTTGAGTAAAATGATGACTGTGTTCTAGACTTGAAAGATCTAGATTTTGGGGATGATCATCACTTCATCTTTCCAGTCCCCCTCCCTCCTCATTCAGTAGTTGGATGGTGAGCAGACTCCCATTCCACCAGACTGTAACATTTGAGAGGGTGGGACTATGTCTGTTTTGCTCATTACTGAGTCCTCTGTATTGTGTACAGTGCTTAACACAGGTGGACACTTAGTATGTGTTTGGTAAGTAATTGCATGTTTTAAAAAATGCATTTAAACCTAGTAACTTGCCTCCTTTGGGGCAGTAATGTGTGGATTTGTTAGTGTATACTTGTACTGTCTGAGTATTCCTTTGGACTGAGTTGTGTTCACATGACTGAGTCTAGAGTCAGAGTGGGAGAGAATTACCGAGTTACTTGGCAAAAGGTGAGGCTACAAGATGGGTAAAGAACTGGGCCATTAGTGCATGAACAGCACCCTATTTTACAAGAATGGAAACAAAAGCTTAGAGGTGAAATGACTTTCTCAAGGCCTACAGCTCCTTAGTGGACTAGTTGGGATAAAAACCCATGCCACTCATCTATCTAATGTGTGTTTTTTAAAAAAATCTTCATTATTTGAGATTATTACAGATTCTATTTTATTCACCAGTTTATTCTGTTCATTAGATTGCTTATTCATTTAATTTGATATTTAGATTCAATTGTTGATAGATATGTGTTTGTTGCCATTTTGTTGTTCATATTTTTTATCTTTTTCTTGTTCTTCTTCCTCTCTTAAAGAAAACCCTTCAACATTTCATATAATACTGGTTTGGTGGTGATGAACTCCTTTAGCTTTTTCTTATCTGTGAAGCTCTTTATCTGACCTTCAATTCTAAATGATAGCTTTGCTGGGTAGAGTTATCTTGGTTGTAGGTCCTTGCTATTCATCACTTTGAATATTTCTTGTTACTCCCTTCTGGCCTGCATAGTTTCTGTTGAGAAATCAGCTGACAGTTGTATGGAAACTCCATTGTAGGTAACTAACTTCTTTTCTCTTGCTGCTTTTAAGATTCTCTCTTTGTCTTTTGCCCTTGGCATTTTAATTATGATGTGTCTTGGTTTTGTCCTCTTTAGGTTCTTCTTGTTTGGGACTCTCTGTGCTTCCTGGACTTGTAAGTCTATTTCTTACACCAGGTAGGGAAAGTTTTCTGTCATTAGTTTTTCAAATAGGATTTCAATATCTTACTCTCTTCTTCTGGCACCTGCATAATGTGGATGTTGGTACACTTGAAGTTGTCCCAGAGTTGTTCTTACACTATCTTCATATTTTTGGATTCTTTCTTCTTGTTGCTTTTCTGGTTGGGTGTTTTTTGCTTCCTCATATTTCAAATCATTGATTTGATTCTCAGGATCCTCTAGTCTACTGTTGAATCTCTGTATATTATTCTTTATTTCAGTCAGTGTATGCTTAATTTCTGACTGGTCCTTTTCCATTTTTTTTTTTTGGCATCATCACTAAGATCCTTGAAAGTCTCACTAAGTCCCTTGGAGGTTTCTAGAAGATTCCTGAGTAACTTTATAACCATGGTTTTGAACTTCATATCCAGTATTTTGCTTTCTTCCATTTCTTTCATTTGTGACATGTTTCTTTGTCTCTGCATTTTGGCTGCTTCTCTGTGTTCGTTTCTATGTATTGGGTAGAGCCGCTATGTCTCCTTGAGTTGGTAGAGTGGCCTTGTGTAGAAGGTGTCCTATAGGGCGCAGTGGCTCAACTGCCCCAGTCACCTGATCTGGGAATTCTAGGTGCACCCCTTTGTGGGCTGTGTGCACAGTCTCATTGTAGTTGAGACTTGATTGCTATTGGTGTCACTGGGAGGAATTGACCTTGAGGCCAATTGTCTGTGAGGACCAGGTGGACTACAGTGGGAGAGCTTCTGTGCAGGAGACACCCCTATGGAGCAGGACTTGCTTCAGTGGGGCTTTGGTGCTCACTGAGTCTGCCCCTTGAATGTGGTGCTTATGGATGTATAGAGTTGTAATCTGGTATGATCTGACAGTGACCACTGGGTACAATGGCTCTTGGGTCTCTAGGGAGGTGCAAAGTGAGCCACTGCCTGGGGCCACTTTGAGAGATCTGCAGATTCCTTCTCTATGTATCTGGTTTGGAAGTGCCCAGATGAGGCCCAGCTGTGAAGCAAGGCAGGTTGGTGCCAGTGCTGGGTCTTGGGCCTTTTATTGATAGGTTTGGGGCTCCCTGACCCAGCTGCAGCTTGTTTGAAAGATTTTAGTCTGAGCAAGGACAGGCCATTCATATGCAAAAGCTGCTGCACACAGCTTCAGTGGAGTTGTAAATTGGATGAAGTGGGGTCTCAGGGAATCACCAGGGTGGAGCAAACAGAAATGGCTGCCAGTCAGCCCCCATGACTGGGAGGTCCCAGCTTAGGAACAATGACCCCTGTGAGCATCTCTATCTGGGAGAAAGCCACCTCCGCATTCCTTTCCTGATGCCAGACAATCCAGTTCCTCCTTGTATGTGTCTGGGTCCCTCAGAGACACCCCTATGGAGCAGGACTTGCTTCAGTGGGGCTTTGGTGCTCACTGAGTCTGCCACTTGAGTGTGCCGCTTATGAATGTGTAGAGTTGTAACCTGGTGTGGTCTCACACTGACCACTGGGTACACTGGCTCTTGGGTCTCCAGGGAGGTGCAAAGTCAGCCACTGCCTGGGTCCACTCAGCAGGAGCTACAGAGAGATCTTTAGATTCCTCCTCTTTGTATCAGGTTTGAAAGTGCCCAGATGAGGCCCAGCTATGAATCAAGGCAGGCTGGTGCTGGTGCTGGGTCGTGGGCCTTTTATTGATAGGTTTAGAGCTCCCTGACCCAGCTGCAGCTTGTTTGACAGATTTTAGCCTGAGCAAGGACAGGCCATTCATATGCAAAAGATGCTGCACACAGCTTCAGTGGAGTTGTAAATTGGATGAAGTGGGGTCTCAGGGAATCACCAGGGTGGAGCAAACAGAAATGGCTGCCAGTCAGCCCCCATGACTGGGAGGTCCCAGCTTAGGAACAATGACCCCTGTGAGCATCTCTATCTGGGAGAAAGCCACCTCCGAATTCCTTTCCTGATGCCAGACAATCCAGTTCCTCCTTGTATGTGTCTGGGTCCCTCAGAGACTTGCCCTGGTGCTGGAGCTCAGAGGAAGTGGGACTTTGTAAGTTCAGTTCATGTGCTGGCCTTTTAAGAGGAACAGCTGGGTCTCCAGCAGCCTCTGTGTCACTGAGCCCCAATCCATACAGTTTTTATAGCCTGTAGTTATGGGACTTCTTTTCCCAGCTCTGAGACCCTGGGCTGGGGGGTCTGGTGTGGGGCTGGGACCAGTTGCTCCTCAGGGTGGCCTCCGCAGAAAAGATTTCCCTCCTGATTAAAAAAGTGGCACACATGGGTGTCAGACCAGCCATTCCGCACCTCCTTTCCTCCTACTGGTCTCACTGTGCTTTGTTCTTTACTTCTCTAGTTGTAGGACTCTCATTCAGCTAGCTTTCCAGCAGTTCTGGATGATGGTTGTTCTGTATTCCAGCAGTAATTTTGATGTGTTTGTGGGAGGTGGCTAGTATAGGTGTTTGCCTATGCCACCATCTTGGTTCTCCTAATGTGTTCTTAAGTTACAAATATTACCCGTATTTCTATATATTTTGGATAAAATGTAAGTCCTTTGGGTCTAAATTTATTTTACATGAATTTAAGAAATTGCTTAACATTTCCTCTCTACAGTGGGGCCTTGACTTACCAGTTTAGTTCGTTCCGTGACGAAGCTCGTAACTCAAATTACTCGTATGTCAAGTCAAAAAGTGAACGAGTGAGACACGTGATGCTGGGCTGATGTTGTGGTGTTCACTGTGACGTTTGCTCTGCCGACTAGCGGTGGGGTATCTGAAGCTGGCTTGTAACCCGAATTTTAGCTCGCAACTCAAAGCAAAATATCGGCCGAGAGACGGCTCATATCTTGAAAAACTCGTTAGTCAGGACATTCGTAAGTCAAGGCCCCACTGTATTTGGTGTTGTGGGTGATATAATTGAAAACTTAGAGAGAAAAGACAGAAATGGCTTTAGAAAATTTGCATACCCACCTACAATGTGTAGACGGGTAAAAAAATGGGAGATTTTAGGGAAAATAGGCTGTATTAGGCTCTTCTTTAGGTTTAAGTATCTTTAGTCTTTTCTAACATCAATGCCGATTGGGCCTTTTATATGTTTATTTTGAAAAATAAGCCCAAAGGGCTTTGGCTGCTCCTTTACAATTTACAGCACTCTGGCTCTAGGAGGAATTTCAGACCATGCACTATCTTTGCCATATGTCTTTCAAGATGAATCCCGCTTGTCTTTCTATGTGTCTCTTGCTGTCAGTGATGGAGGTATTGATATGGGCAAGTTTCAGGTTGTTGTCAAATATTATCCACTCAATCAAAACTTATTAGGATCTCTACTATGGAGGAATGTCTTTGGGGATTTGGGTCAAATCTTTGGCACTAAAATACCTTGAGTGCACAGGATCTTACCTGGGGCAAGCATTCCATTTATAGTTAATGGACATAAGAAAAAGACATTTGGAAATTTTGACACAAAAGTGAATTGTAACCTTATTGGGGATGGACCAGACTGGGGAAAATGACTGGTGCTAATGACATCTGTGACACTCAGATGTTTTGGGTTGAAGCCCTGGGAAGGGGTGGGTGTTTTACACAGGTGATCCCCAGGCAGCAATGGCAATTTGTTGGCTTCTGAACTTGTGGGCCTCCGTGTTGCATTGGAGAAAATAGTTCTTTTACTGGTCAAAGATTTTTTTAGTTCCAACCATGGCCAATCATCACCATTTGGTCCTAGGGACCTGTGATTTCATGTGTCCATTTCTACATAGGCTTTATATTGCAACCACTACTCTAGTAATACTCACCATGGATATAAATGTATGAATGGGGATAGGAATGTGTTGTAGCACAAGCTTGCCATTTGCCTCTTTTTAAAAAATATATATTTTTATTGATTTCAGAGAGGAAGGGAGAGAGAGATAGAAACAACAATGATGAGAGAGAATCATTGATTGGCTGCCTCCAGCATGCCCCACATTGGGGATCAAACCTGAAACCTGGGTATGAGCTCTGACTGAGAATCGAACCATGACCTCCTGGTTCATAGGTTGATGCTTAACCACTGAGCCACAACAGCTGGCGCCCCTTGAGTTCTGAGGTTTTTTGTTTGTTTGTTTGTTTTTTATCCTGCCCCATTCATTTTTTATTCTCTTCCACTTCTATCCTCCCATTGCCTAGCAGGGGAGCTTTCTGTTGTAATCTCAATACTTTCTCTTGGACTTAATTCTTGGCCCATTTTTTTATAATGACCATGTGGTTGGATTCTTAGAAAAGGCTTCTGTTTGACTTACCTGTTTATTGTATATTTGAGCATGAGCACATAAATGAGGGAAAAAGGCAATTTTCTTACTATTTGTTTTTACTACATGTATACATGGGGTGATTTTCTAAACAGAATAATGTTTTTCTAACCATAGGAAATGGCATATTGTGTTTATTTTAAGGCAGGACTCCTATAATAATAAAGTTACATTCGTACATAACATTTGCTAAATATTTAATATCAATGGTTCATTTTTAACCCTCGATTTTTAGGCTGATATTAATTATCATCATCATTTATTTAAAGAGCATAGAGGCATCTAGGATTTAAGAGAAGTCAAGTGTCATTACAGAGGGTGAAGGGCAAGTTGGCCCCATGAGCTCTGATTATGTGCTGAATGTGCCAGGAGGTCTACAGACCTGCGGCATCAGACAAAGCAGCATTCCAAGGGAGTGACCACTGAACCCCATAGCAAGCCGCTCATGGATCAGTTGACTTTGTTGAATTTTTAGAAAATGAGAGTGTAATGAATTCCAGATGGGGAGATTATTAGTTCTGCAATGTTTTAATTCTTCTTTACAGAGCATGTACAATAGCACTGCATTAGCCAGGGTTCTTAGGAGAAACAGAACCAATAGAATGTATGTATATATAGTAAGAGATTTGTTATAAGGAATTGGCTCACATGATTATGGAGGCTGACAAGTTCCAAGATCTGCAGTTGGCAAACTGGAGGCTCAGGAGAGCCAATGGTGAAGTTTCAGTCAGAAGGCTGGCAAGCTTGAGACACAATGAAAGCGGATATTTCAGTTTGAGTCTGGAGGCAGGAACAGACTAATGTCCCAGCTTGAAGGCAGGTAAGTAGGAGGAGTTTCCCTAATTTGAGGGAAGGTCAGCCTTTTACCTCTATTCAGATCTTCCACTGATTGGATGAGACCCACCCACAGTAGGAAGGACAATCTGCTTTAGTTAGTCTACCAATTCGAATGGTAATCTCATTTAGTAATACCCTCACTGACATATCCAGAATAATCTTTGACAAATGTAATTCAAATGGACCATAGCAGATGGAAGTCAGACTGGAGCAGAGCAAGAAGAGGGGAGCAGAAAGCCTCTATGGAAATGGGTGATGGATGAGCTGAAGTGAGGGGTGGGGCAGTTACTCAAGCTATTTAACAACTGGTATGGCGTGGGCACTGACACATCAGAATGGCTGCTGGCTGGTATCATACCAAAGTATTCTGATTGATACCAGACCTGGATATAGGTTTGATGGACATATTTCCCAAACAAAAAGGTAACATAGCTTGTTTGGAGCATATAGTCTTGGAAAAAAGATGATAAACCTGGGACAGGTGGTTGTTAAGTCATAGCCTATCTCTGCATGGATGGCAGTTCATTGGTACAGTGTATGAAGAAGTGAAAAGCCAAGATAATGTTAAGGTCATTTGAAGGTGAACTCAAGTAAGGTTTCTCAATAGTCATATCTCTGAAGGCAGATGTGGATACTGTAACCTATTTTTGTAGCACTTCTGCAGAAAATTATTGGCTAAAGAGAATAAAATGCACTGAAGAGATGAAGCTTTCTATATATCTTGGATAACATGTAAGTCTTATCTAGCCAGACACTTCCATTAGCATAAAAAAGAATGGTCTTTTTCAACAAGATGACTGTCACAAAGGAGAAATGTAGACAGTCAAATGATTTATTTCCCCATCCATATTGAGTTTATTCATGGGGAGAGTCACCTCGTGAACTAATAATTTTCTGGGCCACAAAAAGCAGCAGGCATTCTTCTTTTCAGGAAATGCCTTTTTTTTTTAATAGTGGGTTTCTTTTGGCCTAAAAAGCATCTAAGTTTATAGCTTTGATATCAAGGAAAAGGCTTCTTTCAATTGCTTTAACCTTTTTCAAAACACGATTTGTTGGGATAAATGTTCTCATGCTGAGAATCAAGGCTTTATTCAATATCTACAGTAAGTAGGCAGAACAGGAAGCAGACCACTTTCTTGAAGAGGCTTAAGAAAAATTCAAGATTACAGACTGAGGAAAGGAAATCTTTTGAAAGGTCAAGTTTAAGGACTATACAATAGGCAATTAAAAGAAGAAAAAGGAAAAGATAAACCTCACTCTCATGTTGGGTTGTGGATGATGCCAGGACTGGGGGCCCAGCACAGAACCAGCAACTCAGGAACCAGCTAAAAGAAAAGGTCTGGCAGATTATTATTATTTTTTTCCATTTGGCTAACAAAGGGCCAAATTCATGGAGGCCAGTTCAGGCAGGCAAGGTGTAGGCAGGCACAGGAGTGGGTCTGGCTGGCAAGGCTCAGTGAGCTGGGGGTCAGAGAAGTTAGAGCTGAACTCACATAACTGAGGTCCAGTGAGAGGCACCCCCTTCTCCCTGCATTGCATTCTCATTAGTGATGCTCCAAGCAACCCCATCTTCCCTGTGCTTCCAGCCCCTTCATGCTTCTTTACCAGACTCGGCTTGCTCTGCACTCAGAAGGCCGTCTATCCCCGCTGCAAGTTTATCAGCTCATTCTTTGTCATGACTCTGATGTGGGCTCATATTCATTTTTGTTTTCATTCTGCCTCTTCTTAGCTTTCATTACCCATCTATGACTCCCGAAACTTGACCTTTGGCCAGGAATGATTTCTAGGTTTTTATAATTGCTTCCTTCCCACATGCTAGTACCTTGAAATGGCATTAAGGATAAAACCATATAGCATCCCTTCCAGGGGGTGTGTAGAGTCCGGGAGTGTCACGAATTCCAAGCAGCCTGTAATCTTACAAGGGAGGAATCTCTGTGGGGGTTCAGGTGCGTGAATGGGGATGGGAAGCAGAGAGACCGGCTGGGGGCATGGGCTTTGTGCCGGGTCCGAATGAATCACATCCAGAGCTGCTTACTTTCCAGGGAAGAGACTGCTCCCACTTACTTCCCTGCAGGCAGACAGGCCATGGGGCTGGGAGGAGGTGGGCAGAATTGATGAAACCATCCCATGCCCGGACTCATCCTCTCTCCCCTGACTGTGGCCAACCTTGCTGGACATGTTCTGGACGGCATATACTGCTATAGGATGGGGAAGTGCTGACCCACACTCGACCCCATGAACAGGAAAACCTGTAATGTTAGGCCACACCAATAATTCTGGGTTTTCCTGTGTGGCATCGAGCATCGTTTAGCTCTAACTAAGCTCTTCTTTTCAAGATCGTTTTCAGAGCAATCCCTACAGGGGAGGTGCATTTTCCCAGGGATAGACCGATATACACGTTCTGCTCTGTACTGCTGCTGCTCAGGATATGGGATTTGGAAATCGGCATGTGTGACTGTGACATCGTTGCCTGTGTCCCCCTGTGGCATGGACTTCTGAGCCTGTTAAATGGTCAAAACCCTGTGTGGCTGTTGAGCAAGTTATTTGACTTCTCTGTGCTTCTGTTTCTTTATCTTAGGATGGGGATACAGTTGTACCTGCCTTACAGGGTTGTATTAAATGAGTCCATCTGTGTGAGTAGTCACTCCCCAGCCAATCGAATAGATTGCTGGTGAGATCTAAATAATAATGTTCTGTTTTGGAGTTCTTTTTGCTAAGCACATGATTTGCTAGTTTGACCACCACAGGCTAACACGGAACTCTTCCTTAAGTTGTGGAGGATTCCGGGAAGGTTAGTTGATGGGAAGAACCCGTTGAAAGTCTCCTAAAGAGATACCTCATTAGGAAGCCCCAGATGTAGTCGTGAATATTCAAGTCATTGACAATTGGCTTAGTTCTCACCATCTTTGAGTTTTACTTTGTTAAGTACTGCTCATCAGTTTTTGAATATCTAAGTTGTTAGAGGTCGTTCAGTCAAGGCCCAATGCTGAAAGTAAAAGGGAAATCAAGAAGAACCCTGGGGCTTTGCGGGTTTTTCTTAACTCGTGTCCATTTTCTCCCTTTAAAAGCACTGACTTCACTTTTACAAGAACCTGTAGAATAATCATTCCTTTAAATATTTTATATTGCATTCGGAGGTGCATTTTTCAAAGATCATTTCCTTGACATTTTCTGAGGGTATATTTCTTGGGAAATAAAATTAATATGTTTGGTCATTGCTCATACCAATTTATTTAGAGCTATAAATAAGATAAAGATGCTTCCTGTCATTTGTACTAGAAAATATAAGGATCAGAGGAATGTCTTTGGAGGACAGGGCAAAGGATTAATAGCACTCTTCAGAGGATGCTGAGCCTGGCTGATGCTCTAAGCCGCTTTATCTGATCCTCAGGTGAATTACTCTTCAGCATGTCAAGAGAGATCCAATGGCCAAAGCGCAGGCCAGAAACACAGTGCCCCAGGCCACACACTTCATTAGGGGCCGCTGAGTGACAGAATCAGATTTCCTAGTTTTCCAGTCTATACATGTCGCACAGCCTCCCCAACTGTTCACATAGATTATCTGGCAGCCATATCTCTCTGAGTGCTTCCCTGAGGCTGAGAATGACCCTTAAGAGGTAAGAAACCCAGTCATTCTAATGGGAGCCAGTGATATGCGTGCAACCATAGTGGAAGCAATAACAGAGAATGACTTGCTGCAGTCTCCTAGCAAGGAATCTTTTCATGCAATGAATCTACTAAATGCTATAGTGCTGCTGTGGGAGACATGATGGACATGCTTCTCTCCGGGAGTGGCCAGGGAACCGTGGAATAGCACAAAGTATGGGACTTTAGGGCAAGTAAAGGCAGACATGGGAAGCTGGAAGTTCAGAGAAGAGGTTGGGCAGGGAGGCTGCTGGGAGGCAAAGGGGCCACATCAGGGCCCAAAGGAAGGGAGGATGTTACCATGGTGTGGAGGAAGGCAAGGTATCCACGGCAACAGGAGAGGCGTTAGGACTAAGGGTGAGAGCCTCTGTGGGATCCTGGGACAGGGAGGAGCCGGTGTGGGCAGGGAGGGAAGCGGGGAGACAGCAGGCTGTACTCAGGCTGCAGCCCTGATCCCCAGGAGTTCAGGCAGGAAGGCAACAGGAAGCAGTAGGCGATTTTTAAAATAAATCAAGTCAGATATGAAATTGCTCAGAGGAACACAATCTTCTGAAGAACTCTTTCGTAAATCCTTTTAAAAATGAAGAGAATCCGTTATCCTGTAAATGCGGTACAGACAATAACTTTCCCAATTTAATTACCTTATAAGTTTAGATTTTGTATATCACTTGCTTCCCTGAATTAGGGGACGCACACTCCATTTCTTTTATTTCATCACCAAAACAATGCCATCCTGAAAGAGAAGCAAGGCATGAAGAGAAAAGGGGAAATAAATATTCAGTAGAAGAAAGAGCATTGCTGCCAAGTACTTAAATTTTGAGTTTTGTCTCAGAACTGAAAACCAGCTTTTTATTTCTTCTTTTCATTTTTATATCAGTCTATGTAGGGTCCAAGTCACCTCAGAAATTTGGGACATTTTCTATTTTGAATCATAGATGTGAAGAAAGACATAGCGGTGATGGCTTACGAGCCGGGGACTCATGGGGTGGCTGTTAGGTGCCTTGCCAGCTGCCATCCCCTTCTCTGTCCTGTCCAAGAGATTTTCCTTATTTTCAAATCAGAGCTCAGAGTCCGCTTCAGCACCCTTCTTAACACAGTGCTCCTGGGCAGTCACTCCTAACTGAATTTGGCTTTGAGTATAAGAGTGGTTCTTACACTTCAGTGGGCATCAGAAGCATCTAGAAGTCTTATTCCAACACAGGAACTAGCCCCCACCCCCTTGGATTTAATAGGCCTGGGGGAGGCCTGAGAATTTGCTGGTGATGCCACTGGGTGGGGGAGACCACACTTTGAGAACCACCGTCTTGGATTTTAGAACAACCATCAACGGATGGCAGCTCAATTTCACCTCCTTGTTCTCTGCCACTCTTCCTTTTGATTTCTTAATTGGAATGCTTTCCAACCTATGCCATTAAGTCAAGAAACTATCATAGTCCAGGATCACTTGTTTTTTTTTTTTACATTCCAGTGACTAGATAGTACCTTCACTGGAATATAAGTTAATGCTTTAGAATATGAAATGAGGGATTTCAGAATATAAGAAGAGCTGGTGTGTTGACAGAGTAGACCAAAGAAGAATGTGCTGGAAATTTTTTTTTAGTCCCAGTGTTCACATCAGGTCAAGGGTTTGTACTGAAGGTGATGTGGCTGGTTATTGGGAGTTGAGGTGGTGTTTACAAGAATGACAGAAGGTGACTGTGTTTGTTCCTGGAGCTGATGTAAAAAAGTACCACAAACTGGGTGGTGTAAACAACAGAAATGTATCATCTTAGAGTTTTGGAGGCCAGAAGTCTGAGGTCAGAGTGTCAGCAGAGCTGGCTCCTCCCAATGAGATGAAGGAGAATGTGTTCCATGCCCTCCCCTGGCTTCTGGGGTTTGCTTGAAATCTTGGGTGTTCCTCAGCTAGTAGATGCATCCTCTGCTTTAATTTTAAAAAAATATATTTCTTTATTAATTTCAGAGAGGATGGGAGAGATAGAAACATCAGTGATGCGAGAGAATCATTGATTGGCTGCCTCCTGCACGCCCCCTACTGGGGATCGAGGCTGCAACCCGGGCCTGTGCCCTTGGCCGGAATTGAATCTGGGATCCTTCAGTCTGCAGGCTGACGCTCTCTCTATCCACTGAGCCAAACCGGCTAGGGCCTCTGCTCTACTTTTTAATGTTTATGTCCTTTTTGCAACTTTACTGAGGTATAATTGCCAAGTAAAATTGTAGGATATTTAAAGTTTTTCAATGTGGTCATTTGATATACATTGTGGAAGAATTCCCCCATTGAGATAATTAATACACCTGTCACTTTTTTTTTTTTGGTGAAAACATTTAAGTTCTTAGCAAATTCAATTATACAATACAGTATTACCACCTATAGTCACCATGTTATACATTAGATCCTCAAACCTTACTCATCTTATAATGTAAGGTTTGTATCTTTTAACCAGCCTTTCCCTGTTGCCTCCACCCTCCAGCCCTGGCAACCGCTTTTTTACTGTTTCTGTGTTTGACCTAAAAAGAAATTTGACAAGTGATTTCATGCAGCAGCTGTCTTTCTCTGCCTGCCTTCATCTTCACACGTGTTCTCCCTGTGCTCATGCCTCTGTGTCCACTTCCCTATTTTATAAGGACACCAGTCATGTTGGGTTAGGCCCACCCTAATGACATCATCTTGACTATTTATAATGATCCAAGTAAGATCACAGTTTGAGGCATTGGGGACTCATCATATGATTTTTTGAGGAACAATTCAACCCCTAATGGAGACCCTGAGCTTAGTTACTGCTCAAACCTTCTGGTCTGCAGGAGACTTGTCCACCATGAGGAACCGGCTGGGGCCTCGGAGAGCCACCCAGGAGCCCAGCATCCATCTTTCCTCTCACTCGGGGGTCAGCCAAAGATGCCATAGAATGCATCTGGGGACATGTTCACCACCATAAATATCCTACTCCATGGGAAAACTAGTTCCTTTAATGTTCTAGCTTTGTACTTTGAATTTTTGCACTTTGACATTATTTCATCTCAAACTGGGAGATGAGTTACTAAGCTGGAAGAAGGCATTGCTTGAAAAAGGTAGACCTTGTTATAACCGAGACTGCAATTAAGGGAGCCTATTAACTCTGGACTCCAAGACAAAGGCTTGAATCTTCTGAGACGAGATGCCTGCCAAGCGCCTGCCAGGGACAATCAAAGTAGTGACCTTAGGTGTCTGTGAGGGGCCTGCAGGGGATGCGCCTCTCTGAAGTGCAGCCCTGACACTCGCAGGGGCTGCCAAGACCAGTTAGGCGGCTGGCGTTCGGATCGGAGGAGCTCTGTCTTGGCTTCACGTGGTGGATCTTTCTCTGAATCTGTCCAGAGTATTGCCCTGTTCATTAATGTGTCACTGAAACTTAAAACGCCACCTTTCTGCTTCTCAGGTAATCATTGCAGACAGGTTTGAGGTGCGCAGTGAAAAGCAGCTTCTCAGCAGAACTGGATCCCACGGAATATCAGTGGGAACTGTGCTTGGCTTTTAGCTACTTATGTTCCTGGGATAACTGATTTACCTGGCACAAAGGTCTACAGTGCGCAAGCTTCTTTGTAATTTCCCTTTTGAGGGGCTTTTTTTTTTTTTTAAATCCTCACCTAAAGATATTTTCCCATTGATTTTTAGAGAGAGTGGAAGAGAGAGGGAAAGAAAAGAGAAATATTGATGTGAGAGAAACACATCGATTGGTTGCTTCCTGCATGAGCCCCCACCAGGGCCCGGTCGGGGAGGAGCCTGCAACCGAGGTACATGCCCTTGACCGGAATCCAACCTGGGATCCTTCGGTCCACAGGCTGATGCTCTATCCACTGAGCCAAACTGACTAGGGCTTTGAGGGGCTTTTTGTTTGTTTCACTAATTTCTGGCCTGCGTTTCCCTGTACTCATGTACATATTTCTTCCCTGAGGAGGAAACCAGTGGGGAGGAAAATCAGTTTTGTTTTGTTTCTTTAGCACTTTCCTCCCATTGTTTCATGATTCCTCCATTCCTGGGGGTGCTGTCACCTCAGGGCATCTACTGGGCAGAGATCAAAACCCCACAGCTGGGCCTGAAGACACGTGGCTCGAGGTGCAGTGAGAAGTGGAGCTGTTGACATCTGGCTTCTGGCTTTTCTTTTTATTTCTTTCACCAGATTATTACTTTCATTTTCTCTTAGTAGATTGCTTAAAAGAAATCCATAAGCTATGTAGAGTAAGGGTGTCTTCTCTACTCTTCTATTTCTCATTTTTGTGACAACTTGGGGAGCTCTCTGTTGGCCCAGCTTTCTTTTATAAATCTTTCATTGTATCATTTGGAAGTGTGTTGAAAAGTACTCTCGTTTCGACCATAAGATCTATATACTGTGGAAATACTGCTTTACAAAAGGCCTCAGAAACATAACCATGTGCAGGATGGATTTAGACTCAAGTCTTTCTTTCAGACGAGGTGGCGGAAAAGACACCACACAAGATTCTTACGTCCAGGTGCTAGAGTGACACGTCACCTCCCCCTCTTCTTCCTTGCTTCACTGTCTTGCTTGTTTTTATAAGAATTCTTTTCAGAAATGCCCATAAAAGCATGGAGCTATATGAAGACCATCCGAATGAGAGTGAGCATAGCCTGTGAGCTCTTTACTTGCTACAACAAGGGAGTCAGCCCTTTCGTTTGTGTTTGGCAGAGGCTCCTGGCAGGCGGAGGAGTGGGGAAGCTTTATACTGAGAACAGGGGAGGCTGCTGGCCCAGGAAGCTGGAGGAGGACTCACTAGGAGCGGGGCGTCCTATGTGATTGATTGGGGTGCGCATTTGGCTTTCTCTGGTTGTCCCCAAGGTGGAAGTGGAGGCAAAATTAGGGACGCTATCAGTAATTAATCAAGTCCTGAACATTTTTGGCCAATTGCTACAGAAGTGATTGTTTAGCTTCCTGGATTGTCACTAGGGACACTGGTCTGACTTCCCAGAAGTCTGACTTATGGAGAGCAGGCTGGCTTCCGGGGCTGATTGCAGAGATAATGGGTTGGTTTCCTGGGCTGGTTGCTGCAGGTTGTGGGTCAGAGTTCTACTTTTATACACAGGGTAGGGCAAAATAGGTTTACAGTTGTTCATATGGATAAAAATGCAATGATTAATAAATAACAGTACAAGAATAAGCTCAGTGTTTGGCATACTCACAACTGTAAACCTACTTCTGTGTATGATCTGCTCATTGTCTGTTTAGATGTTCAGTCTCTCAAAAGCAATCATTAGCACCAGTTGTGTGAATTAACTTTATTAAAATACAGTTTAGCCCTTTTCTCATCAGATACATCTCAAGTGGAACACAGAACTTCACACACAGTACATCAGCTGGTTACTCTTTAACAGTGAATATATATCTATACTAGAGGCCTGGTGCACAGATTCATACACCGGTGGGGTCCCTCAGCCTGGCCTGAGCTCTCTCACAATCCAGGACCCCTGGGGGCGGGGGGGAGGCGCTAAACTAGCAGTCTGTCATCCCCCGAGGGCTGCTGTAGTACACGAAGCAGCAGGTTGCCAGGGAGGAGGCCAGACTGGGTGC
The DNA here is from genome assembly GCF_000412655.1 of Myotis brandtii. Classification (NCBI taxonomy): domain Eukaryota; kingdom Metazoa; phylum Chordata; class Mammalia; order Chiroptera; family Vespertilionidae; genus Myotis; species Myotis brandtii. The sequence continues at coordinate 2,936,707 of NW_005362626.1, read as the reverse complement.
CACACTGCTCCTGCTCATCCCAGCCCCTCTGCTGCCTGCATCTGGCGCCCGTAAGTCAGCTGAGCGGCACTCCCGCTGTGGGAGCGCACTGACCACCAGGGGGCAGCTCCTGTGTTGAGCGTCTTCCCCCTGGTGGTCAGTGCATGTCACAGCAACCAGTCAACTGGTCATTCAGTCATTTGGTCGTTCAGTCATTCGGTCATTCAGTTGCTTAGGCACAAATTAATATAAAGTGTAATTCTTAAAAATGAAAACTTTTAAGGGAAAGTAGTTTAAGTTATTAATATATCATAGCAACCGGTCAACCGGTCATTCAGTCATTCGGTCATTCAGTCACTTAGGCACAAATTAATATAAAGTGTAATTCTTAGAAATGAAAACTTTTAAGGGAAAGTAGTTTAAGTTACTAATATATAAATAATATAATGATAATTCAGTCATAATTCAATTTATCACCGCTTTTACTCATAGGTATTAATTGAAATGCTATTTAATTAATGTCCTCTTTAGCCTCTTTAGTTTTAAGAAGGGTGACTTACTATGTTACTTCGAGTACTTAGGGTTTTCTTGCAGGATACACTTACCAGGAGCCTAGGGAAGGCCATCCCCACCCTGACATAGGCATGCTGGTCTTCCCTGTGTCTTCCACTTATTAGGCCATTCCAACTCTCTTTTGGGGGATTATTCAATATCAATATTCAACCTTTAAAATCTCACATCATAGTTCCACAGGCCAGAAAATCTTGTCAAACATTAATTATATTTTATAGCAAGTATTATGAAAACAGCAGGTGTTATATTTTGAGCCACACATTTCCAACTCTAAGTTGCATCTTACTGTTCTTTTCTGAACTATGTATCTTTCCCAAGTCCCTTGTGTATGAGATTCTGTCTCTGGTCACTTGCCAGCCTGCTGATTGGCTTTCTGACCCTGGGCCGGGCGTTCAGTGGCCTCATGGAGTTATTCACAGTGGAGGTGTGTGGGAGAGTATGTTCAAGGTAATTTCCTCCCTAACTCCCTTGCCCAAAGGGAATAGACCCAAAGACTTCTGCTAGAACCTGCAATTCAGAGGGGAGGGCACTGCACCATCCTGAGAAACATGTGCTCCAGGGAGGAGAAGAGAATTGAGGATGCATTTCCCGTCTGGAAAATGAGCATGAGGATTCAGCCTCCGTGCTTCACAAGAGCCGGGGCTGGAGAAGAAGTGAAGCTGATGTCCTCTGTACCATCATTCATGTTCTCCATAAGAGCATCAAAGGAAACGACACAGGGAAAAAACTGGGTTCTTATGAACTGGATCGAAGGGCACATGGGAATATGCATGACACAGTAAAGAACTTTTAAAAGGAAGATTGCCAGCCTTTTGGCCTTTACATTTAGGGGCATTTGGAACTTGAAGGGATGGAAATTAGAGTTGAAGGACATTTTCCCATTCTTATGGATGATGACAGCCCTTGGGTTTGGGTTTGCTAGGTTCTCTATAGGACCCTTGTTTATGGAGACTGATTTTTACATTCATATCTGGTTTGTTCTTTAAAACATCCCATCAGGGCAGAGCTTGTCCAGGTTTCAAGAGATATGATACCTTGTCACACTTCAGTTCTAGTTCATTTGTGGCACCTTGCCATGGTTGAGATACTGCAACAGAAGAGCAACATGCATATTTTTCTGACAATTCATTCATATTTAAATCACTTCCTGAAATTTCTTTTGGCATAAGCCTCTCTGTGATCATTGTAACACACAATTTAAGTTTCCATCCTAATGTTTTTAACTGTTCAGCCTCCTATAATGTGTGTAGGATAATTGGGTGCGGGCTATGTTGTCATGACTTTTGGCCAATTAAGAGACCACCTTAGAACTAGCCATAGATGAGCACAGATATTCCCAGATGGAGTTAATAAGCTGTTCTCATCACGTGTGTTCTTTCCCCCACTGGAATTGTGCTGCTGTTGGCGCCGGTGTTGGCAGCAGAAAGAAATGTGATGTTCGGTTAATGGATTGAGAAGGGGAGGGAAGGACTCAGGGTTACCTGTGGCATATCGTATTCTGAGCTGAGCCAAAGGAGATTAATGCTGTCACTTGCTTGATTAGCATTGCCACTTGCCTGGCTCTTGACTTCGAAATGTATTATTTCTGAGACAACAGCTCACACTGGAGTTGTCTTGTCCACCTTTGCAACTCACCTTGTAAAATCCCACAGTAGTGGGTCCATCCAACTGGAGGGGGAAGCTGAGACGCTGCAAAGCCCTGCTTGTTTTCTGTTTGCTTTCATGACAAGGGCTTTCAAAATAATGCTAAATTGCTTAAGCTTGAGCCTGCAAAGTAATTTGTGCTTTGTGTCTCAAGTTAAAACTCTTTTTAGCAAAGAATTCTAGAGAAAGCATCCTTAAATCGATTCAGATGTGTGCATGCATTTATTCATGTGAGCGTCAGGAAATTTTTGTTAAGATAATCTTCCTAGAGTATTATGCTAAGTGAAACAAGTCAGTCAGAGGAAGACAAGTACCATATGATTTCACTTATATGTGGAATCTAATGAACAAAATAAAATAGAAACAGATTCATAGATATAGAGAACAGACTGACAGCTGTCAGAGGGGAGAGGGGTTAGGGGGCTGGGTGAAAAAGGTGAAGGAATTAAGCAAAAAAACCAAAAAACCAAAACAAAACTCTTTGGTGATTACCAGAGGGAAAGGGAGTGGGGAAAGGAAGAAGAGGAGAAAGGGGCAATAAATGGTGATGGAAGGAGACTTGACTTGGGGTGGTGAACACACAATATAATATACAGATGATGTGCTATAGAATTGTATACCTGAAACCTATATAATTTTATTGACCAATAAATTCAATAAAAGTAAAAAAAAGATAACCTTTCTAAGTACATGATTTTGATGTGAATTGGTAATGTGTTCCTATAGTCTGAGTTGTCTGTGCTTAGGTTTTTAAATGTTCAATGTACTGCCTCATAATTTTATTGACCAATAAATTCAATAAAAGTAAAAAAAGAGATAACCGTTCTAAGTACATGATTGTGATGTGAATCGGTAATGTGTTCCTATAGTCTGAGTTGTCTGTGCTTGGGTTTTTAAATGCTCAATGTACTGCCTCACTTGCCTGGGAATGATCTGGGTTCAAGTGTTCTGCAGGTCAAATATTTACCATGAAAGTGTTTTCTATCCCATTTGCCCATTGAATGAAAGTTCCTTATCTGAAGTCTCTATTGGCAGTTCTGTGGACCCATTTTTCTTCTTGAGGGAGGCTGAGAACCTGGCAGGTCCCTGAATTTTGGAGCTGTGGGATCTGAGTTCCAATCCCAGCTCTGGCACTTACCAGGAAGAATTATCTTTTACATACAAAAAGCATGTGGAAGAATTGGAGTAAATGATAAGTGCTGTCATTAAAAATAAAATGTGAATTTTAAAAACCTTTGGATATATAATGCCAACCTTTCCTTTAGAAAGGTCATATGCCCACCATGCTTGGTCTAAAATTCATTGTATGTTATCATTTAAATAATCCTACCTAGTGTATAGGAAAATTGTTTTGTTCTTGTTCTAATGTGTGTTTCTTTGATGCCTCATGAGGTTAGACACATTTTTCATATGCTTATTGGCTTTTTAATGTTTCTTTTTTGAATTGCCTATTAATGTGTATTGCAAGTTCCCTTGTTCACCCTGTCTTCCTCCATATAATAAAATAATAGTATAAATGATAAACACATCATATCTTTTGGAATTTATAACAATATCACCATAGATTTATTATTATTATTATTATTATTATTATATTTTTTTAATGCTGGGCCCAAAACACATTGCATGAGCCTGGTGTCTCCATGAGCCCCACAGCTATATATTTGGGCCCTAAGGTCAAGCTACTCAATATGTGGCCTCAATATTGATCTCCTCATGGATGTGTGAAGGGCAGGGCCTGGGCTGGAGGGCAGGCCCAGCTGGTGCAGGTGGTCAGCAGCCTCCCCAGGTGTGCCAGACATATAACCATTCCCTGTGCACCACGATGTGTAAACAATTGGAAAGCACGGCCTTAAGACTGACTCCACCTTTGCTTTTGCTCATGAACTAAGTAGCTCAGGTAAGACTGGGAACAAAAAGACTTTTCAGTGATAACATTGGCAAATATGTTCTCCCATGCAGTGGGCTTTCTTGTTGTTTTGTTGATGGTTTCTTTTGCTGTGCAGAAGCTTTTTTGTTTTGTTCTTGTTCTAATGTGTGTTTCTTTGATGCCTCATGAGGTTAGACACATTTTTCATATGCTTATTGGCTTTTTAATGTTTCTTTTTTGAATTGCCTATTAATGTGTATTGCAAGTTCCCTTGTTCACCCTGTCTTCCTCCATATAATAAAATAATAGTATAAATGATAAACACATCATATCTTTTGGAATTTATAACAATATCACCATAGATTTATTATTATTATTATTATTATTATTATATTTTTTTAATGCTGGGCCCAAAACACATTGCATGAGCCTGGTGTCTCCATGAGCCCCACAGCTATACATTTGGGGCCCTCAGGTCAAGCTTCTCAATATGTGGCCTCAATATTGATCTCCTCATGTGTGTGTGAAGGACAGGGCCTGGGCTGGAGGGCAGGCCCAGCTGGTGCAGGTGGTCAGCAGCCTCCCCAGGTGTGCCAGACATATAACCATTCCCTGTGCACCATGATGTGTAAACAATGGGAGAGCACAGCCTTAAGACTTGACTCCGCCTTTGCTTTTGTTCATGAACTAAGTAGCTCAGATAAGACTGGGAAGAAAAAGACTTTTCAGTCTTAAATTATTCACTGATTAACTTGTAGTCTGGTTCTAGCAATGAGCCACATAAACAGCTTCACTTGAAATCACTTTGAAATTCACTATTCCTTCCATTCCTTTTTTGTCACCTTCTCACTTCTTTGGTGTGCACCTTTCTTTTCTTCAATATTCTACCATGAAGTCTTTTAACAATTGCTTGGGATTCTGACCTCTCTTTTCACCAGGAGATGAAACTGTTGAAGGTAGATGAGATCTCTGAGTTCACCATTTCTCTTATAGCATTGTATAAATCAATAGAAACAGACCAAAAAACTCATGTCTAGGATGATGATTCATAGTTCTAGTTACAATTGGAAGGGTCTAGTTACAACCTGAAGGGTCTGACTTTAAATCTTTAAAGACAAAGATTTGACCATCTTTGTCTTTAAACCACAGGGTTCCAGCAGCACTTCTGCATTCAAATGGCATTTTGGAATTTTCCCATTACTGCTCATTAAATTCATACTCATCTTTTCTAAGTTCCAGAATGTCTTTCAAATAAAAGCCAAGAGAACTAAATATCACGTCAAATATAAAATTACCATAGAGCAGTTTGTTAGTCTTTATCAGTAAGTTACATTATAGTTTGGCTACAAATTCCCTCCTTTTAGCATGGTTTTAGACATGGTTTTAGTCCATGTGCCCAACTTGTGTGTTTTCCTGGTGCTGGTACTTAGATTTGTTCCTGAGTATATAGCAAAAAGACCTAAATTTAGTGATTTTTTCCTATTTGTCCTAGTAAAGAACTAACTCACAAGGGCGTTTTAAAAATCCAGCTGTGCTAAGTATTTTATCTCGCTGGACCGTGGGAAGGAACATTTTGGCTTGGAAAAGCACAGGGGTTGAACCAGAAAACCCTGTGAATTGCTTAGGAACAAGTGGTTTCCCACATCCCAAAATAGAAAAGATCCAGTTAAGTCCAAATTAACCCCTTATGCACAGATGCAAACATTTCTTTTGTCACTGGACCTGTTCCATTTGTGTGTGTGCATGTGCACACGTGTGTGTGTAATATATGATATATCTATGGATCTTATTCTAAAATAAGATCATACTACCCATGCCAAGGAGTGAGGTGCTTTTTTCAGTTAGCAATTGCCTCTTTCCATGTCCATACACTTTTATTTTATGTTATATCCAGTTCTTACTCAAGTTTCTCTGATTGTCTCCCAAATATCCACTGTAGTTGGTTTGCTCAAATCTGGCCCCAACTCAGGACCACCCACTGAATCTGGATGTTGAATCCCTGAGCCTCAGGCCCAGTTCTATGTTTGTTTTCGTGGCCTTGACTTTTTGAGCTGGTCAGGTCAGCTTTCCTGCAAGATGTCCACTTCTCTCTCATGGTGTTATTTAACTTGATCCCCTCTCCCCTCTATTTCCTTTTAATTACAGGTAGTTCTATAGGATTAATGAATTCATTTTATAGATTTTTTAATTAGAAATGATTGTAGGTGATATTGTAGACCTCATGCATCATTGGGGCATATAATATCTCATAACAGCATTGGGGAGTTTGGCCACTAGGTTATGATACAACAGTTTGACTCCTCCATGAGATTATTAATAATTTTTGTCCTTGAAATTAGTAAGTAATCTGTGTGGGGCTACTTTGGCATTATCTGCCTGTCTAATTTCCATCGATCATATACCCAGTGGTTTTAACATCATTTGAACATCCTCCCTTGGGTCAATGGCTTCATGGGGGCTTGCAAATGCTGCCTTTCCTATTCTATTATTCCTTCCAGTGTTACCCGACATTCCTCTGTAAAGCAGAGTTTTCCTTAGTCCACCAGAGGATTGACTGCTCTGAAATGCCATTTTGCTGGGAAGGATTGATAAAAGCTTCCTTCTTTCATTTTAGTTACCAATTTTCAAAGTAAGTTACCGCAGATTGTGACATAAGGAATTTTTCTTGATCTCCCTCTTTCTTAGTATCATTATGGACTCATCTATTTTTATTGATTCATTGTGTTTCTTTTTTAAATTTCTTTATTGATTAAGGTATTACATATGTGTCCTTATCCCTCCATTGCTCCCCTATCCCCCCATCATGCCCTCACCCCCTTTTGTCTGTGTCTGATTCATTGTGTTTCAATCTACTATAATCAATACTCTTTTTTTTGTTGCTCAAATTGTCACAAATGTGGATAGTGGGGGCCTCTAAGCCATGTCAATGCTCAAAACTAGAAAGTATGTTGTATATTTTATTAAAACTAAGGTAATCCTGCCCTAGCCTATTTGTCTCAGTGGATAGAGCATTGGCCTGCAGACTGAAGGGTCCCAGGTTCCATTCCAGTCAAGTTCACATACCAGGTTACAGGATCTCCAGTAGGGGGTGTGCAGGAGGCAAACAATCAATGATTCTCATCATTGATGTTTCTATCTCTCTCTCCCTCTCCCTTCCACTCTGAAATCAATAAAAATATATTAAAAATAAACCAAGGTAATCATTCATTGTATGATGCATTTTATGTTCCATTGAAAAACTGGATCAACCAATTTACATATGAATTGCCATTAATTATAAGATAAATACTGATTTTAGAGAATTTTATCCTGATTTTATTTTATTTTATTGTTGACAGTATTATAGATGACCTTCAATTCCCCCCCCCATATCCCTGCCCCCCTTCCCAGCCCCTGCTGCCTCACTCTTATAAGGATCCATGTGAGTACATATTTTGGGCCCACTTGGATAATTCAGGCTAATCTCCCATCTCAAGATCCTTAACTTGATCACCTCTGCAAAATATATTTTTTTCCAGTTAAGGTAACCTTCATAGGTTCCATGGATTAAGTTGTGGCTATATTTTGGAGGGCTGCTATTCAACCTATAACAATCATTACCATAGTTACTTACATTATCAAAACAAAAGAAAACCTGAAAAAAATTGCTGGTCATACAATACAAAATAAACAAACTTAAGATAAGTGTACACATATTATTATACACTATAAATGTACTAAGTAAAGTTTAACTTTGATATATCATTTCTTTTGTCCTAAAAATCAAATCTTGAAGGATGTGGCTTCAGAATGCTATGCTGCAAATTCACTTGAGATAAATCCTTTCTCTGCATTTTGGTTCTGTTTCAGTTTACTTTCAATTTCAAGGACTCAAAAAAATTAGTCATTTTAGAATTAGGAAGTATATTTAATGGCTCAAGGTGTCCTCCATAGTTTATTAACTGGGGGGCAAAGTCATAGTTAGGGCAGCAGGGCCTGTGGACTCAGAGGGTGCTCACCTCTGCACAGCTGTAGGGTCCCTCTTCTGTTCTCCCTGACCCCTTTCATGGCATCTTCCTTTATGCTGAGCACCATCTGTATCTCCCCTTGGCTTCCTTTCCAAGACTTTCAATTTCTTCTAAACCTTCCTGTCCATGCTCCAGGATGTACTTTCCCCCAACATCTCTTCCAGCTTCTACTACACTTGGTGATGTGCAATTTTTGCAAAGGTGCTGGGAGCCTGATTAGTTGGGATGAGGGGACATGTGGAACTTGGGTCTCTTATAAGCATGTGAGTAGTTTGCTCACTTTCCAAGTCATCTAGAGCTGATGACAGGAGGCCCTGCTTTTGCTCAGGAGGGAATGAGACCTGTCTTATTTCAGTAATTTCAGAACAAAGCATCCTTGCTCTGCAAACATATCCACGTCTATTCTTTTCTATTTTCTACTGATTTATTTACTCTTATTTTTCTGTTAAAGATTCTTTGGAGAAATATCAAACTTGAACCAATTGATTTAAGAAAAAAAAGAGGTCCTTTGTGCTAGAGAGGTCAGGATGTCCCGAGAGACCACATGTGGTCCCAGAGTGACCACCTCCAAATTGGAAAACTCAAGTTGTTTGTGCAGCCAAGACAAAGGTAGTGAGCAGAAGTTCTAAGAGTGGGACAGTTGTGCCTTCAGAACTCTGGACGTTTCTTTATACTATGCTATTTTGCACGTGTGTTACTGAATCTATTTTCTTAAAAGCATAGGCAACTGCAGGCAGCCTAGAAATGTCCATGTGTGTTTGCATTTGTTGTCTTTGCATCTTGGTTCAACAAACCTAAGCCTTCCTGGGAGATTTAATATATAATTCACCCCTTTTCTTCCCTCCAGCTTGTCTTGATTGTGTGACTTGGTAAAGGAAATCAGACTACCAAAAAGATAGGATAATTTATGTTTGGGGAACTCTGGTTATTACAGAGACATTCTTGAAATTACACTGTTCCTGCTTTTAAATATTAATTTCATTTCCTGAAAGAACGAGCTAAAGAATTTAAGCAATTCTAAAGCACATGGAGGGGAAACTAAGTTCTCAAGAAAAGAAAATTGCTAGAAGGTGAAATGTGCAATTTGACAGCATGCATACATTACATTGTTATAAATGCTTCAGACTGCTTCACGTCAAACCCTGGGTTATGTTTTGACAGAGTATAGTAGTTTTGAAGACATGACAAGTGATGAATGTAGTACTTGCTGGGGTAGTTTCTAAGAAATGAATTAGGTTTCTTGGATCTGGAAGTGGTTTATGCTGTATATTAAGTATTTCGGTTCACTAGGATAGCATTTGTTACATTGAAGCAACAATGGAATAAGACTCATTTTAGTGAGTTTAGATGATTAAAATTCCAAGGTAAGCCTATTTAATTGGAATGGTTTCAGGGATCACTTAACTAAATTATTAGTATGTGTAATAGAAATAGATTGGGGCAGCTGTCGAACTTACAGTAACCTTTTAGTGGTCATTTCTAAGACATCCCTTCTTGATGGAAGTCACTCTTTCATCTCACCATCAGGTTTATATGGGTCCTGTGTGGGTTCCATCTCCCTGCAATGGTGATCCATTAAAGTGTAGGCACTTGAGTTAAATTAGTGTTAGTAACTCACCTTGCCAGCTACAATAATTGGTTGATAGGTGGTATTTAACTAGGGTTATACCTTTACTAGTCTGTTCAGACTTTTCCAGTTTCAAAACTGAAAGTCCCACGTCCCAGGGAACCTTCTCAGTCCTAGGCAAATGGGGTGGTTGGTCATCCTATATTTAACCAAAGCTGGCCAATCGAAGTTCTTCCCGAGGAGACTTGGACTGGAAATGCAGTCTTTCTCTTTCTGGCCACAAAACTGTGAAGATGTGAGTCCAGAGTAGCTGGCAGCTCTGCTTTCAACCTCAGGACTCAGCTCTCTGAGAGAATAAAGTCCACTTGTGGAGAACGAGATGGAAAGAGTCCTCAAACCGTTTGAGTTCCTGGCTCCATCTCTCCCCACCTTTGGGAAGGACGATGTGCTTAATGTGAGCCAATGGGCCTTCCTTTTTCCCCCCAGACTTTTCTAAGTGGGTTTCTGTCAATTGCAACCAAAGAATCCTAATATAACAATTGCCCCTAGACAAGATCAGGAGTTTCTTACTTTTATTCATCTTAGTTATAATTTTCCTTAGTTTTATAAAACTTACAAAAAAGTAGAAACAGTTCTAATAGTAATTACAATTTAGGTTGGAAAGGATCTTGAAGGACTTGAAGGCTAATTTCGCAGATAGGACAGAATTCCTTTCTACAAACCACCTGGAACAGTTTGGTGTAGAGGGGGTCCTCCAATACTGTTGTTTTGGTCACATATCCACGTCTATTCTTTTCTATTTTCTACTGATTTATTTACTCTTATTTTTCTGTTAAAGATTCTTTGGAGAAATATCAAACTTGAACCAATTGATTTAAGAAAAAAAAGAGGTCCTTTGTGCTAGAGAGGTCAGGATGTCCCGAGAGACCACATGTGGTCCCAGAGTGACCACCTCCAAGTTGGAAAACTCAAGTTGTTTGTGCAGCCGAGACAAAGGTAGTGAGCAGAAATTCTAAGAGTGGGACAGTTGTGCCTTCAGAACTCAGGACGTTTCTTTATACTATGCTATTTTGCATGCATGTTACTGAATCTATTTTCTTAAAAGCACAGGCAACTGCAGGCAGCCTAGAAGTGTCCATGTGTGTTTGCATTTGTTGTCTTTGCATCTTGGTTCAACAAACCTAAGTCTTCCTGGGAGATTTAATATATAATTCACCCTTTTCTTCCCTCCAGCTTGTCTTGATTGTGTGACTTGGTAAAGGAAATCAGACTACCAAAAAGATAGGATAATTTATGTTTTGGGAACTCTGGTTATTACAGAGACATTCTTGAAATTACACTGTTCCTGCTTTTAAATATTAATTCCATTTCCTGAAAGAACAAGCTAAAGAATTTAAGCAATTCTAAAGCACATGGAGGGGAAACTAAGTTCTCAAGAAAAGAAAATTGCTAGAAGGTGAAATGTGCAATTTGACAGCATGCATACATTACATTGTTATAAATGCTTCAGACTGCTTCACGTCAAACCCTGGGTTATGTTTTGACAGAGTATAGTAGTTTTGAAGACATGACAAGTGATGAATGTAGTACTTGCTGGGGTAGTTTCTAAGAAATGAATTAGGTTTCTTGGATCTGGAAGTGGTTTATGCTGTATATTAAGTATTTCGGTTCACTAGGATAGCATTTGTTACATTGAAGCAACAATGGAATAAGACTCATTTTAGTGAGTTTAGATGATTAAAATTCCAAGGTAAGCCTATTTAATTGGAATGGTTTCAGGGATCACTTAACTAAATTATTAGTATGTGTAATAGAAATAGATTGGGGCAGCTGTCGAACTTACAGTAACCTTTTAGTGGTCATTTCTAAGACATCCCTTCTTGATGGAAGTCACTCTTTCATCTCACCATCAGGTTTATATGGGTCCTGTGTGGGTTCCATCTCCCTGCAATGGTGATCCATTAAAGTGTAGGCACTTGAGTTAGATTAGTGTTAGTAACTCACCTTGCCAGCTACAATAATTGGTTGATAGGTGGTATTTAACTAGGGTTATACCTTTACTAGTCTGTTCAGACTTTTTCAGTTTCAAAACTGAAAGTCCCACGTCCCAGGGAACCTTCTCAGTCCTAGGCAAATGGGGTGGTTGGTCATCCTATATTTAACCAAAGCTGGCCAATCGAAGTTCTTCCCGAGGAGACTTGGACTGGAAATGCAGTCTTTCTCTTTCTGGCCACAAAACTGTGAAGATGTGAGTCCAGAGTAGCTGGCAGCTCTGCTTTCAACCTCAGGACTCAGCTCTCTGAGAGAATAAAGTCCACTTGTGGAGAACGAGATGGAAAGAGTCCTCAAACCGTTTGAGTTCCTGGCTCCATCTCTCCCCACCTTTGGGAAGGACGATGTGCTTAATGTGAGCCAATGGGCCTTCCTTTTTCCCCCCAGACTTTTCTAAGTGGGTTTCTGTCAATTGCAACCAAAGAATCCTAATATAACAATTGCCCCTAGACAAGATCAGGAGTTTCTTACTTTTATTCATCTTAGTTATAATTTTCCTTAGTTTTATAAAACTTACAAAAAAGTAGAAACAGTTCTAATAGTAATTACAATTTAGGTTGGAAAGGATCTTGAAGGACTTGAAGGCTAATTTCGCAGATAGGACAGAATTCCTTTCTACAAACCACCGGAACAGTTTGGTGTAGAGGGGGTCCTCCAATACTATTGTTTTGGTCAATGTTATCCTATATAATAAAACCCTAATATGCAAATTGACTGAATGACGGACCAACTGATCACTATGATGCGCACTGACAGCACAAATTTTATAAAATTAATTTATTAAAAATATTCCCAAGAGAAAAAAATTATAAGTAAGAGTATGAGTATACTTATTTATTAAATTTATATTTATTATATCTTAGAATATCTATGTGATATAAAGCAAAGCTCATAGTTCAGAATACATCTTCTCCTGTTGGCTTCTGAATCATTTTTCTATATTTTGAAATACAGTCCACTCCCATTTTTAGTGGACTGCAGATTACAATTAGTAAAATAAAGTTAGTTGGAAGTTCAGTTGTTCTAATTTTCCCCCATACACTTAGTGAGAAAATTGCGTCTCTATAATCCAGTGGTTCTCAACCTTCGTAATGCTGCGACCCTTTAATACAGTTTCTCATGTTGTGGTGACCCCCAACCATAAAATTATTTTCGTTGCTACTTCATAACTGTAATTTTGCTACTGTTATGAATCGTAATGTAAATACCTGATATGTAGGATGTATTTTCATTGTTACAAATTGAACATAATTAAAGCATAGTGATTAATCACAAGAACAATATATAATTATATATGTGTTTTCCAATGGTCTTAGGCGACCCCTGTGAAAGGGTCGTTCAACCCCCAAAGGGGTCGCGACCCACAGGTTGAGAACCGCTGCTTCAGGGGTTGTCCGACTGTGGGGAGCAGGCCTACACCAGCAGTTGGACATCCCTGAGGGGTCCCGGACTATGAGAGGGCGCAGGCCGGGCTGAGGGACCTCTCCCCACCACCCCAGTGCACAAATGTTGTGCACCGGGCTTCTAGTTTCATTATAACATTGATGAGAAAAAAATTGATTTCTGGCTGGAGGCACTGTCTGTGTGGAGTTTTCATGTCCCCCTCTCATCTGTGTGGGTTTCTCCAGGACCCTGTTTTCCTCCCACATCCCAAATATGCCCACATGAGGTAAACCGGTATCTCCATTGTCCCAGTCTGAGTGAGTTAGTGTGGGGGTGAGTGGCCCTGTGACAGAACGGCATCCTGTCCAGGGTGTGTCTCACCTTGTGCCCTAAGCTGCTGGCACTCAGCTCTGGTCACCAGCGACCCTGAACTGGAATGAGCAGGTTGGAAAATCATTCTCTTACTTTTAAAAAACTAATCTTTCTTAAATGTATGTATAGCTCACTTTTTAACTTTTCAGTGTTTAACATTAGAAGTGTTTTGGATCTTTATTTAGAAGGTTGGTAATGTCGGTGGGGGGGGGGGGCGCGGAGCCAACTAAGGCGTGTGCCAGCGGGCAGAGGGAGGGGACAGTGATTGGGGGGCGGTGGAAACCAGCGGCAGAAGGGCGATGTGGTGGGGGAGGGGGGGCGCAGGGCCTCCGCCGTCAGTCAGACAGACCCTGAGGGGTCCCGGACTATGAGAGGGCGCAGGCCGGGCTGAGGGACCTCTCCCCACCACCCCAGTGCACAAATGTTGTGCACCGGGCTTCTAGTTTCATTATAACATTGATGAGAAAAAAATTGATTTCTGGCTGGAGGCACTGTCTGTGTGGAGTTTTCATGTCCCCCTCTCATCTGTGTGGGTTTCTCCAGGACCCTGTTTTCCTCCCACATCCCAAATATGCCCACATGAGGTAAACCGGTATCTCCATTGTCCCAGTCTGAGTGAGTTAGTGTGGGGGTGAGTGGCCCTGTGACAGAACGGCATCCTGTCCAGGGTGTGTCTCACCTTGTGCCCTAAGCTGCTGGCACTCAGCTCTGGTCACCAGCGACCCTGAACTGGAATGAGCAGGTTGGAAAATCATTCTCTTACTTTTAAAAAACTAATCTTTCTTAAATGTATGTATAGCTCACTTTTTAACTTTTCAGTGTTTAACATTAGAAGTGTTTTGGATCTAGTGATTAATCACAAAAACAATATGTAATTATATATGTGTTTTCCAACGGTCTTAGGCGACCCCTGTGAAAAGGTCGTTCGACCCCCAAAGGGGTCGCGACCCACAGGTTGAGAACCGCTGCCTCAGGGGATGTCCGACTGTGGGGAGCAGGCCTACACCAGCAGTCAGACATCCCCTAGGGGTCCCGGACTATGAGACGGTGCAGGCCAGGCTGAGGGACCTCTCCCCACCACCCCACTGCACAAATGTTGTGCACTGGGCCTCTAGTTTCATTATAACATTGATGAGACAAAAATTGATTTCTGGCTGGAGGCACTTTCTGTGTGGAGTTTTCATGTCCCCCTCTCATCTGTGTGGGTTTCTCCAGGACCCTGTTTTCCTCCCACATCCCAAATATGCCCACATGAGGTAAACCGGTATCTCCATTGTCCCAGTCTGAGTGAGTTAGTGTGGGGGTGAGTGGCCCTGTGACAGAACGGCATCCTGTCCAGGGTGTGTCTCACCTTGTGCCCTAAGCTGCTGGCACTCAGCTCTGGTCACCAGCGACCCTGAACTGGAATGAGCAGGTTGGAAAATCATTCTCTTACTTTTAAAAAACTAATCTTTCTTAAATGTATGTATAGCTCACTTTTTAACTTTTCAGTGTTTAACATTAGAAGTGTTTTGGGTCTTTATTTAGAAGGTTGGTAATGTTTTGTGACCAGAAACATGCCGTAGGAACTTAACTCCTGTTTACATCAATTAGACTATGGTAAAATTGATTTTATTATACATAGTTTTGCTTAAAGCCACAGTTTCCAAGAACCTTTTGATGATGTTAAGTGAGGACCCACTGTACTTCACTCTTATTCTTGTTATCGATCTGGATTCATCATAGTTTGTAAGGTATCTCACATCTGGTTAATGGACCTAGGCCTGATGTGGGGCATGGTAGGTAGAGGCATGCTGCCCCTGTTAGTTGACTCTGTTGAATGGGTGCATGTTTAACTGAACTTAACTCAGTTGCATTGATCTTTTAATCTTGATTTCACACTTGGGTTTTGAAAGAGATTCTTTAAAAAGTCCATAATCAGATTATTAAGGAAAAGGGGAATATCTTATAACCGGAATGTATCATACATATTGTGTTATAACATCACATACATTTTGGCCATTTATGTTTTATAATTTCTATTTTAGATGTTTAAGAAAGTGGCTTTATTTTTACATGTACTCATGTAGGATGTATGACATCTGTCCACAATTGCTCTGTGAAAAAATAAAAATTTCTGTTGTAACTTGTATCTTTCTGCTTTGGAAAAGAACTGTCTACTTAACAAAACTTGGCCAATTGCCTACCCCATGCATAGGCATTAGAGGAGCTAGGAGCCTGCAATAACCTTACAGTGTGTCTAGGATGTGGAAGAGGTTGTCAGTTGTACCGTTGTATCTGCAAGTAACAAAATGTGCTACTCTCACTGGCCTAAGCAAAATGGGAAGCGTTGTGTTTATATAATGGAAAAGGTGGACTGGGTTCCTAGACTCCCACCTTGTTCCAATGTCCTCACTGCCCTCTCCAGGTATAAGCTCTACCTCCAGCTCTACCTCTTCTGTGTGAATTCTGTCCCAGAAAGGTCCCTCCCCCACCCCAGGCACTGAGTGGCTTCTCAGCCAGAGTCTCCCTTCATCCCAGGTTGGGGGGGATGGGGAAGGAAACAGAATGCCTCCCTCCAGGAGCAATTCCAGCCGAGGAACCTTGTTCACCGTTAGATCTGACTTTCTGTGTGGATTTCCACCCCCAGCATTGCTGCAGCTTGAGGAGGTAAAAGGCTGCTGATTCCCTGAGGCGCGGGTCCCCTCCTCCATCCTGGAGCCTCATGAGACCCCAGAAGGTGTGAGAGGAGATTTCCCAAAAGGGGAAGACAGGAGGCATGGTTGGTGGGTGGAGGAACAATTAACACACATTTTCTACAAAGGGTATCCAGCCAAGTGCCTTCTGGGTCATGAAGCCTTTTCCCACTTGAGTGTATCAATGTAAAAAGATTTCCTTTTGCATGACTGACCTGCACCTGCTGGCTCCTATATGTAGGCTATCCCATGCACTGAAGATCTTGGATTTCTAAACCCACTTTTAGCTGATGCTGCCGCTCCACCTTCTGCCTTGTTGCCCTCCTGTTGCAGGGGTCCAGAAGGAAGGGACGGGAGTGTGTGCAAAAGATGGGCCCGCCCTGTCCCAGGTCTTCTGAGTCGGACTCTGGGAGGAGAATTCAGGGAATAGGTGCCAGGTGATGGTGAAGGGCAGGAAGAGCCACACAGGTTGTCTTCTGCTGTCTAGAGTCATTCCTCCTCCTTGCAGCCTGGCATGTCCCGCCCCCCGCCAGCTCACTCATCACTGTCTTGGTGACGTCTTCCTTAGCCCTCTCTTCTGATGCCACCATGCTTGCTCACCTTGTGTCCCAACACTTTTCATCCTGTGTTACATTGACGTTAAGTCTGGTCAGTTTCCTCACCAGATTTTGAAGGACATGTAGGCAGGAACCATATCTTCTAAGTGCTAATTTTGTGATAGTGGAGAACAGGAGGAATTCTGAAAGGTGAGGGCGTGGTGAGGGTCTGTCACCTCTGCCCGAGGGGGCAGGGTCTCTACACCCAGGTTTATCAGAATGGAGACAGGCAAGAGTATGAGAAGTAACATTTCTGTTTATTGTTTTACAAAATCTTTCATTACTATTTCTGGATATGTTTATAAAGTACATCATGTACAGTATGGTAGTACATGCATATAACTAATAAATACATAAATGTAATAATATGTTTATA
>NW_005362626.1:2901735-2919111 GCF_000412655.1 Myotis brandtii | reverse complement strand
AGGAAAGCGGCTCGGGCCAAAGAGCGGACATTTGTGGGAGGACAGCTGGAAGATCGGTGTTTACTAAAATTAAGCTAGCTAGGGAGGCTGGGGCCAGATCACGCAGACGATGAAAGGGAGGTGAAGGGCTTTTGGACAAGGTGGAAGGCGGTAATTCATCAGCCTATTAAGTCACATCAGCATTACCATAGTCGGTCACCTGAAAAATTTTAGCACAGATCCCTGTGGGCCTAATCTGTGGGCCTACATTAACTGGGGTCCCAAGCACACCGTTGGGGAGGTGTGTCCATCTAGCTTTTCCCCTGTTTTGGGGTAACAGTTGGGGACGAATACGATGCTGCCTGGGCACTGGGTAGTGATCCCACAGTGGTGTATTTCCCACCAAATAGCGCCTTGAAGACTTGCCTGTGGACGCTGTGGGCTCCCGTTGGTTCTGGACCTTGACATTTTCTCCTCCAAACAGGAGGAGTGGCAACTGAATCGAGACGAAAGCCTGTGTTCGATTTCTCGAAATTAATGCTCAGGTGTGACCTGCTTCTGCTCCATCTACCTTTTTTTTTTTAACCTGGTGATTGCACAAAAATGACAGTTTGTTCACAAGTGTCAAAGCCACTCAGTGACCTGTTCTGCTTTCAAATCTCTCCGCACTGGACCACTCTTTTATTGGATGGGGACACCTGGGCGCTGCGACTTTCTGTGGAAGCAGTAATATGGAAATAGTATACCATGTTGGACTTAACCAGGGCCATAACTTTTAATCAGACTTAAAATCATTTTGTAGTAATAACTCTTGCATGGCAAACTGTGTGCTTTCTGAAATAAAAGGCTTGACGTGTAAAGTTGGCTGTTGATAACTAGCCTTGGGAGGCTGTGGGGGGGGCGGGGAGAGGAGGCAGGAGGGAGAGTGATGTTTGAGTCGGGTCTTAATGCTCTAGTTTTCATTAACTAGTCACCGTGACAGGAGTTTATTAAAGTGCAAATCGGAAACTCTTGGTTAAAAGGGCTGGCTGTGATCCAATTAATATATTCATTTTTAATAGTGCGGCCCCAGGCTAGGAAAAGGCATTTACTAACTCAGAAATGTGTGTGTGTGAGTCATGTCTGGGTCCTAGCTCCTGCGTTTCCAGGTTAACCTGGAACCTCGTTGCCAGCTTGGCCAGTGCCCTTGGGTTCACCTTTCATAACTTCTCAGAGGAAGGCAGCGTGGGGTTTGCTCTTTCTGTAGTCCGGAGGATTTCCACCCTCCCCATGGTGGCGAGTTTCTTGCCAGTTGACCTTCCGATCAGCCAGAGGAGGTAGAAAGTGTAGGATGTATCGATTGCCTTTGACTTTTGAGAAATAAGACAAAGGTGCTTTTCTGCGGAAGGCTAAAACTAATTACAACACAGGCCGCTGGGCTTTCCGCATCTTAAACAAAGCAATGCCCTCAGGTCTCCTAGGAAATCAAATAGAATCTAAGAGAAAGAAGGAACCAACCTGGGAAGAGCTCCTTTTCATGTCCTGTGCTGATTTGACTTCTGCAGGTGAGAATTCTGATGCCAAGACCTACGTATTCCTTACTCTGTCTTTCTTGGTGACACAGCACCTGTGGGGTGACTGTTTTTCAATCAAGCCCACCTTGAAGCAGGACTTGATGTTTCCAAGTGTGCCCCCCCTACCCACCCACCCGCCCAATCTGATTGGAGCATGCATTAACTGGAAAGGCATTTTGGCTTCAGGTTTTCTGGGGAGTCAGTGGAGATCATTCATCTCACGGTCTGCACAGCAGAAATGCAATTAAATTCCCATTGGATGACTGTGATCCCTGTCCCTATTCTTCTCTGCCCGCCACTCCCAATAGTTTCCCTCTATTTTCCCCTCTAAAGTTTCCCTCTATTTTCTGGACCCGCCTGGCTTTGGCTGGCAGCCTGCAGGCTCACTCAGCAAAGCCGGAGCAGGCAGCTGAGCGGCTGCCATCTGTTCCTGGCTTCTCCCTGTGCCCCTGGGGTACTGGCTCATCTCCTCGTCTGGCTCAGTCAGCGTCCTGAATCGCACTCCTCCTCCTGTTGTCCTGTTGGTTATTTTACACTCCAACAGTGTTCTGCCTTTCTGGATATGGGGCTTTTAACCAGAATGCCCTGGCTGTTTCCTAAAAAACTCTCACCTTCTAACTTTAGGATGTGATCTGCCTTACTACAAAGTTGGGGGACTTGAGGACCCCTGAGAATTGGTTACATTCCAGATGACTCCACATTCTGTCACCTTTGTTGGCAGTGATGCTCTGGTCCTGCACCAGTCACCGGAAATGTCCTTTTACCTTGTTCTTGAGGCCGAGTTTCCACTCTTACTCTCACTGACAGGCCCCTGTTTTATTCCTAGGCCTCCACTTTTGCTATGATAATGTACCTGTTAACATGGGTCTCCCCAACCTGCCAACCTGGTTTGCTCTTGGAAGGCCATTCTAGATTCTTAAACTTCCTCCTGGCATTTGGAGTTCTGCCAGCAATTGCAGAACTGACTGATTCTGACTGATTTCCCCCTCAGACCTCCCATCAGTGCCTTATCCAGATCACGCACAGTGGGCAGAGTAATAGTCCTCTCCCCCAAGATGCCCATGTCCTAATCCCTGGAACCTGCACATATGGTACATGGAAAAGGAGAATGACAGTTACCGATAGAGTTGAGGTTGCTAATCAGTGATGGAAAGAGGATGGGATTATCTCCAAATTCAGGATGATCTCATCTTGAGGTCCTTAACTTAGCTACATCTGCCAAGACCTTATTCCAAACAAGGTTGTATTCTGATGTTCAAGATGGACATATATTTGGGGGTCGGGGGAAACCATTCAACCCATTGCATCATCTGTACAAAATAGAGAACATCAACAAGGAAGGAATTTGGGAGAGAGTGACAAGCGTAGTTTGCACATCTGGCAATGTCTATGGAATATCCAGGTGGACAGGGGCAGAAGGTCTATGAGTTGGGAGCTCAGGGAAGAGCATTGGATATCATTGTCTGTGTTTGGTATTTGAAGGTATATAAGATCAGTCAAGGAGAGCATATACAACAAGAAAAGCAGTTGGCTGAGAATGGACCCTCAAGGAATGCCAACAATTAAGGGAAGTAGGGGAGTCAGGTCCACTAAGTATACCAAAAAGGAGTGGTCCCAACAGTGGGAGGAGAACAATGAACCAGTGCTGTTTCTGGGACAAAGGAATAGAGAGTTTCAAGGAGAATCCCCAAGGTCAAGGATAGCAGTGAAACTGAGACAGCTGTTGGGTTCTAAGTGTGTGGGCTGTCTTGTTTTGTGTGGACTTGAATTAAAGAGAGCCCATCCTTTTAATCCTGCCTTGCCTGATGAAGCATCTTGTTTGTTTCTGTAATGACACTTATTAGTAATGGGCAACACAATGGGCAATGACGAGGCGTGACTTGGCTGTGAATAGGGTGCTCTGATCTTTGGTTGCGGCATTTGAATTTCAAGGTAATTACCTTAACTGGATAGGGCAACACCCTGACCAGATCTAATTTCCCCTTACAAACTTCTGTCTGCTCTAATGCTCCTAATTATCACCATTATAAGGTTGTTTGAGGGTAAAAGGTGACAGGAAACAAAATTATAGGAAATTAGGTTGCAACAATATGCAGTTTGGGGCAGAAAAGTGGGGGCACAATTTTGTGTCATTGTCTGAGACAAATTACTGGGCTGCACGGACCATTGATCTGTGATGATGTTTCTCGTTGTGAAGGTTCAGGGCAGTGGTCTTGCATGCTCTGGGCTGATTAGTCATGGTTTGTTCCTCTAGTCCCAAATTAATTGGCAGAGTCTCCAGTGCTATTGTACATTCAACTCTCTTTGAATTAAGTTTCCATAATCTTAAAGTGCATGGCATTGTCTCTTTCTCATTTATGAGAGAACTAGAAATCTTGTTAATTCTTAAAAGTGGCTCTCTATATATATAAGGCCATCTGCAAGCCTTTTTTGTTGGCTTTATGTCTGAGTTTGATGTGCCTGGAATGTAATGAAATGGATTGAGTGTATTAGTTGGGATAGGCTGGGTTTTGCTGCAGTAAGAAACAACCCTAACACCTTAGTGACTTAATACCAGAGTTTATTTCATTCATACTTCATATCCAACATGTTAGGTGGATGGCTGTGCTCACATAGTCATCAGGGGACCCAGGATGATGGAGGCTACACCATTTTTTGGTTGGACCGTCTGGAACACATGGACTTCTAGGTGGCCGCAGCAGGGGAAGAAAGACTGGGACTCTTTGCTACCTCAGTCAACTCATTAGCCAGAAGTTAATCTTATGGTTCCTCAGCCCTCAAATGCAAGGGCCTGAGATGTGCAGTCTTCCATTGGCCAGAGTTGGAGGAGAATAGGATATTGTGATGGCTAGTAATATCCACCAGGGATTGATGTAGAGGGAGCATCAGTGATCTGCACATTTCAGCACCAGCTAGTGTTTAGTGACGCCTCCCTCCTTACTGGAATACTGACTAGCCTTCCACAATATCACTGGTTTGCTAGAGAATCCTGCCTAGGGAACTACCTAGTTTTGGATATGTGTCTGCCAGACATGTTCCGACTACCAAATGAGCCCATGCTACCTTGTCTGGAAACTTCCCTCCACTGAAACAGAAGGTGTGCCTAGGTAGCCTTTTTATTTTTTAAATTCAGTGACCCTATACCCTGGATATTGCTGATTGGGCCAAGGTGAGGTAACCTGGTTGGCCAATGAGTGAGCAATCAAATTCTCTTTCTCATAATTGTAGCCGGATGACACAGAGGCTGTCAATGAGCTGTGGGTCCAGGAACCTGCTAGGCAGATCCAAGTTTCTGATTCTCAATACCACAAGCTAGAAAGCCTAAGTGCTTCAGTGAGACTAAGTCCCCTGTCAGTTCCACTCCCTTGCAGGGGAACCTGGCCCACTATGAAATTTTCTGGGACAGGGCTCAGAACCCAATTCTCCATGCTCTCTCTTTGGTTGTCTCTCAGTTTTTTCTTTTCTTTTTTAGAATAGTTTATTGATTTTTAGAGAGAGAGGAAAGGAGAACAGAGAAACATTGGTGTGAGAGGGTAACATTGATTGGCTGCCTCCTACATGTCCCCTACTGGGGATCAAGTTCCGAAACCAGGGCAGGTGCCCTGACCAGGAATTGAACCATCAACCTCTAGATGCATGAGACGCCCAACCAACTGAGCCACACCAGCCAGAGCTGTTTTTTTCTTATTACTATTCTAATTATTAATCTATTCATTGCCTAATTAATAGGAAAGATTTGATTTTTTTTCACAAAACCATTTTTTTATAACGTAAAGAATTGATTAGTGAGAACTATGATTGTGCTATTTGAGATACTAGTTTATCAAATGGCTTGATCTTCCCATAAAGCACTGACTTTCAGAACTAGATGGGCCCCAGAGGTGACCACACCCACACCAGCCACAGCGGTTTGCATTGAACCTTTCTGCAGTGATCTATGTGATGTTGGGTACAGTATGTAACAGCTCCAAGTTTCCAGTTTTCCCAAGTGTGAAATTTGGGGATTGAACTTGATTATCTAAGAGGTTTCCAAATCTCTCATTCCCAAATTTCTATGATTCTTTACAATGTGGGGGAGAGAGAGACAGGCTGGGGAGTTTGCCCCAGACTTACATGGCTACTAAAACAGCAGGACCCAACCTCAGAATTGTGAGTCCAATGTGTTTTCAACATTCTGAGGTGTTAACTAGTTTAACTTTAAGAGTAAACTCCTATCTGAAGCATTAATTTCATTGTTATTCAAAACACAACTCAAATCAATATTTGTCAGATACAAAGGGCAACATGAGAAAAATTATTTTCTAAAAGGTCCCTGGACTATGAGTACAAGTCCTGACGAAGGCTATATTTAGAATACTCATGGGCTCCATTTGCTATGATGACATCTCTCTCTTTCTCTCTTTTATGGTGACCTTCATATTTATAATAGATACATTTCCAATATTTTTATCTTTGTAGCACAGCAATATAAACTCATTTGTTCCCAGAGAAGGTGCTGAGATTTTATCATAGGGAGTACATGCCTAGCTGGTCTGAAATGTTTGTGGGAACCTGAGGGACCAGAGCTGGTGGGCGGGGGTAGGTGGGGAGTAGGGGTGGGAATGGGAAATTGCTGCCTGGGGCAGTTGGACAGGAACTGGAGAAGGGCATTGGGGATATGAAATTGACTCTGGATCATTTGGATTTCTTTATACAGAAGGTCATAATAATTTGAAACTTGTGGCTGTGGTAGGAGGAAGATGGAGTTCAATTTTATTTAAGTTGACACTTGACAGCACAGACTCAAAGGGTAACCAAGATTTCAGGGGTGATGTTTAACCCATGCTTTGAGAGCCCCTGCTTGAACCCCTTTCCAGCCATTTCTCTTTGCACCAGTTGGGGAGTATGTGGATAAAAGGGTAGTGGCCACTTTTAACCCTTCCCCCACTTTGTAGATCTTATACTGGGTATCAAGATCCTGGAATTCCTTGTTTAAACAGCCTTGACCCTCCTTTCTGGGCCTGTACTGCTCTCTTCCTCAGGTTTGTCCTGTGGAGAGTGGCCCACCCCCTGGTGCTTATGTCCCGAGGCCCCCAGGGTGGTTGTATTTCTGGTTACAAGAATAAGGAGAGGTTGGGATGTAGATGTGAGGGCAGGGATGTCCACACACATACACATGAGGAACTTTGAGAAATTAAAGACATTTTAAACTTGAATTGGCCTGTCAGGTCATTTGAAGGTTTATTTGAGAAGGTAGTAGCATAGAAAATAATTTATTTAAAAGTTTGTTGGTTTCATGAATAATGTTTACCTATTTAGACATAAAGCATTTGAGCCTACATTGTAATCTTGCCTTGGACCCTGAGAATGATGGTGTGGGCTTGTTATTCAAAATACTTAAAAAGATAATGCACCTTCAAATGACCTCTTGCACATGTATTATCAGCTCGTTACTAAATTAGATTCTTAAAGACCTCTATCAATGCATGTTTATCAGCCTATATAGTTTATTTTTTTAATTAAAATTTTTTTTGGTGACATTGGTTAATAAGATTACATAGGTTTCATGTGTATAGTTCTATGACACATCATCTGTATATTGATTGTGTGCCCACCACTCAAAGTCAAATTTTCTTCAGTCACCATATATTTGATGCCCTTTACCTTTAACACACCCCAACCCTGCTTCCCTCTGGTAACCACCATACTGTTGTCTGTGTCTATGAGTTTTTGTTTTTCTTGTTTGTTCATTAGTTGCTTTCATTTTTATAGTCCACATATCAGTGAAATCATATGGTTCTTAACTTTTTATGTCTGACATTTTGCTTAGCATTATATATCAGCCTATATACGTTGTATTCAAACTTGAAAGAGAAATAGCTCCAAATAAAATAGACTGAATATTCCTGGGAAGCCTATGTTCTCATCCTGCCCTGTTGGAAGGATACTGCAGGAATTAGTAGTTTGTGCACCACACTGACTCCTCTATCAACTCCCTGTCCCTCCTTCTCCCTTCCCCAAATACCAGCTTCAGTCATGTTTGAATCCTGAGAATTTTCCTAAAATTGTATGGTTAGGAGAAGAGCAATAGAGATAACAGCTAGCGCTGACGATGGGTCAGTGCTACAGAATTTGTGGGGCCCAGATCAAAATGAAAATACTGGGCTCCTTTGTTTAAAAATGATTAGTTATTTCAAGATAATGACAACAGAGTACTAAACCAAGTGTAGGGCCTTCTAAGCAATGAGGCCCTTGTGACTGCTCTGGTAACAAGCCCAGGGAGCCTGCTCTGTTGTGAATTAACTCTTTAATGCTCACAACAACATGTTGAGGTATTGCTATCCCCATTTAATAGATGGGAATCCTGTGGCACAGAAGGATAAGTGTGATCAGTCTACAGTCACAGGGTTAAAATACAGCACAGCTGAGATTGGGATGCAGGTGTTCTTGGTTCCAATGTGCGCACTTAACCAGCACCCACACTTCCTCTCTATGGATAGAGTGCTGGCCTCACACCTACAACCAACCTCAGTAAAACCCTTTCGTTAGATGGCTGGACTCTTCCTCCAAAGTTTCTCCTCTGATGTTGCTAGGCTGCCCATACTCTCAGCCCCTAACATCACAGCCTTCATAATGAAAACAAATGCCTAAAGCAAAAAATATGCTGACCCCCACCCCAGTAACTTATTGACTATCTATTCTTTTGTAACTTGAACATACGCTCTGGGGATTTTTCTCTCAAAACACACACACACACACACACACACACACACACACACACACACCCAAGAGGCTTAATAAGGTTTTAAGCTAACAAAAATCAATCTTTTCTGTCCCAGAAGTGTTTACTGTTATGAAAATCAAATTTTCTCCATATTGTTATAGTAACAAAATTACATTTACTTTAAAATATTCCACTTATTTTCACCCATTTATTTGCTTTTATAGTTTTTTTCTTCCATTAACCTAAATGTGTGAGTTTTTATTCTAGATTGCTCCAGATTCCAAGCAATAGTGATAAGCGAGAATTTATTTTCATCTATTTTGATCCCCTCAATGTTTGAATACACTCAACATACAGTGAGGGGGTCCCCATGCAGAAATGCCGTTGCCTGTTTTGTGAAAATGTATTTCCTTTCCAATGAGTTTTGCCACAAAGTTAATCTTAACATCAAGAAATATTGTTGGGTGAGTGGAAAAATGTGACGTTTTGTCCTTTGAGAGGACACCTCAGCAACACTCTCCTCAAACACTTGAGGCTAAGCCACACTATTATTAGAACAAATAATTGATTAGCTTTGTAGCATTCGTATCAGAAAAGTTCTATGCTAAATGTGTCTTCTTTCTGACGAAGTTGGAATTTTGGGAAAGTGACCTATTAGATTGAAGATGACTGCTTGAAGCTCCTTTCCCATGATGACTAATTACAGGATGATGTGAGTGTATCTTCTATGTTTAAGTCTTTCTTCCCAGTTCCCATGCTAAAGGGTATCTATAAATTGGCTTGAAAGTTGAGGGAACACAAGAAAGAGCAAGGATGGAAGGAGAAAGGAAATCTCCTTGGGAAAGGTGAAAATAAATTAAGTAGATCTGATTAGTAAAAGAAGACAGCTACATTGCAAGAAGATGTTAAATGTTGTGTACAAATCATTTTATGTTGATTAAACAGCACACTGTAATTTCTTTTCTAAATTGAATGGGCTACAGTGAAAAATGGTATTTGGCCCATCCTGAACAATAACGTCTCTCTGAAGACCTTTACAACGAATTGAGAATTTTAAATTAGAGGAAGGAATAACAATGCATGATGTTGCTTAGCAACCATTATATGTTAGTAATAGAGACTCCAAATGGATAAGTTTGGGGCCATTTTCAGAGAACAGATAAACTAATTACCTGGAGCAAAATTTAATGAATTTCCAAAAGTTGAACCTATGCCAGTATTATTTTAGTCATATATTCATGCCAAGGAGAGAGGTTTTCATGGATATGATGATTCATGACTTGGGTTGTGGCTCTTGAATGAGTACACCCTGGGTGGCTAGGAGTGGCTTTGATTTGGGAGGGTGAAGATGGTGAAGGGAGGTCAGGAACTGGATGGGTACCCAGCTGAGGACGGTCAGTTGGGTCTTCACAGTTGTCTGTTGCTTCCTGTGGATGTAGGTTGCATCCTAAGAGCAGAGGTGGGTGAAGATTCCAGTTCCCATCCTCCAACCTCATTACCAAGTGCTGACAATGAAAGCAAATCTCAGAATGAATTCAGGCAGCAACCAAGCTCTGTTTAGCAAGGAGCACAAAGTCTGTCCTGGAAGCTCAGGGAAGGCTCAGTTTTCTGTCCTTAGGCTCTCTGAAGGTCAAGACTACACAACCGGAATCCTTAGCAACTTCGTGTAATGCAAGACTTAATGGGGTTGTAAGCATGGTGTCCAGACTCTTGTACTCAGCTCATGCCTGGGCAGGGGTGTCTGGGAAATATTTCTAGCCAATTCACAGAACTTGAAATCATGCACTTCACCAATAAAAAAGTTATTTCTAACACCCCCTGCGCTAATGACCAAAAATTGCTCAGGCAATGACCATGATGAAAGGACTGCCGCCTGGTCAGGAGCAAAGTCAGAGACGGTAATATGTGAAAAAAATGTCTTAGAGTGAAATACAGCATATTCTCTAGCCTCTAACAAAGTATCTTCCTGTAAGTTACAGACCATATAGTAAGTAATCTCTCAATTATCCATTTTTTTTAAATTGCTTAAAGTATTACAAAGAGTATTACATATGTCTCCTTCAATTATCCATTCTTTATGGCTCACCAGTATTCTGTTCTCACTCCTGTTTCCTGTATTAAAATCACAAGGATATTAAATTTGTCTTGTGATTAACAAAGTGACTGAGGGGCTTGTGCACACAGTTTGTTACGGGTTGGCTTTCCCGGAAGCAGACTCTGGGAAGGAGCTGAGCCTGCAGGATGTTTATTTGGGAGAGTCCTGGGCATTGGCCTCTGTGAGAGGAAGCAGGATCGGGCAGAGGGATGGGTCAAGCTGTGATGCAGACTGAGTGATGGCCTCAGCTGACTCCATGTGGAGCTCG
The DNA here is from genome assembly GCF_000412655.1 of Myotis brandtii. Lineage (NCBI taxonomy): Eukaryota > Metazoa > Chordata > Mammalia > Chiroptera > Vespertilionidae > Myotis > Myotis brandtii. The sequence continues at coordinate 2,908,513 of NW_005362626.1, read as the reverse complement.
GGGACGAGGATGACCCCTCAGAGTTGTCCAGAGCTGGCCAGGGCTTTATACACCTTCATGGGAAAGTCTCTTCATGGGGGCTGTTCTGAGGAGAGGTGTCCAGTCAGCCAGGCAGCTCTGTGTAGCTGAGGCCGCCCTGAAGAGACTGACCACCAAGGGCTGTCTGCCCACAGCACTCCCAGGTACTGGGCAACCAGGCAGTGCCTTGCAGCGCCCTCCACGTTGTGGCAATAAATATGCAAAGATTAGGGACACATTCTCAAGAGTGTTTTACTATTTGGGTTGCATCATCAAAAAGTTGGACAACAAAATTTCTAGAAAGCTGATTCCTTCTGTGGGAACAATATCTCACTTAATAATGAGTCATAAGTTCTGATTTGTTGATCTAAGTTATTTTGGTCTTTAAGGTGGCTTTTTTTCCTCCTAAAAGGAATGACATATCTATTTGAGATTTTATATTAATATTCAATGTATTCAAATAAAAAATGTAAAAGTATTGTTTCTCTTAAGTCTATAAGCCCCAATTATAAATCTTATTTTTAAATAAATCCAGTGAATTTTAACAATCCTATTCAAGGGTGCTTTTTCCAGTTGAACAGACAAAACTACCTTAAATAATCAGCCCCACTTACAACTTGGTTAATTAAATTCCTTTAAACATTTTTACTGCATTTATAAATATGATATATTTGATTTCTCCTCCATAGCTAATGTGATAAATTAAACTTATGGTTATAGTAAATCTCAAGTTATCTTAAGCATCCCAATGCTGTTTACAAATCTAGCCAAATTCTCTTAAACTTTTCAGCTTAAAATCCCGAGACTAAAATAAATCACACATTTAAATGAAATCACCAAGCTAATCCGCTCATTCTGATAGACCAAATTATCCAAAAAAAAATTCAAGTACCAAGCACATACAGGTTGCTCCTCAGTATAACATACAAGCATGGATATTCTAACCTTCTGCTGGGAAGTGGGCTATTCAATTGTCAGAAACTCTTGGGTTCTTTGAGGTGCATGGTGATGGCTCAAGCAGGTCATAGAGAAAGCAGTCTCAAACCAGACTGTGTCCCCCTCCCCTCCCCACTACAGATGTTATTAAACAAACTCCTTAGCAAGTCTGTGAGCCCAGTGACATCCCAGTTCTCCATCTTGTGGGTGATCTGACCACATTGCACAGAAGGTTCATTGAGGGAGAGATGACATTATCCACAGGCCAGACTTGGTGGAGATTTGGGTGGCTGCGGCTCTTGCTGTAGATGTCTTGGTGTGTGGATTTGCTGGTGAGAATACTGACCACAGGTTGGTGTTCTCCATGAGGCCACTGCCTGTGCCTAACATGTAACTTCAACCAACATATCATGCATTGTATGTTTATGTGAAAGTAATTTAAAATAGATGATAACATGTTAACACGTTCCAAGGGTTAAATACTACCAAAAAAGTAGTTTCAGCATTTGCTAATGTACCGAGTTGTGTCCCCACCTCCCAAATTCATACATTGACGTTCTAATTGAAGTGTGATTGTGTTAGGAGGTGAGGCCTTGGGACATGACTAGGTTTAGATGGGATCATGAGGGTGGGGCCCCTATAATGGGAATGATGCCCTTGTAAGAAGAGGCAGCTGAGAGCTTCCTTCCTCTCTCTGTCCATGTGAGGGTGCAGTGAGGGGGCACTGTCTGTGAGGCAGGAAGGGGGTCTTCACCAGAATCAGACCATGTTGGCTGCTTGATCCTGGACTTTCACCCCCCAGAACTGTGAGAAATAAATTTCAGTTGTTTACGCCACCCAGCCTATGGTATTTTGTTCTGACAGCCTGAGCTGAGTGATATACTGTTCCAGGTATGTTGGGGTCCCCATCTAAGTAAAAAAATATTGCTTCTCTTTGAGGAAATTTTGCCTGGGATCCATGCCCTGGATGCTCAGGTCTTCTTGTGCTTCAGATGGACAAATGGAGCCTTTTTATAGTCATCCATCCGGGGACTTTAGAAACTCCTATAGACCACACCCTTCTAATGGCATGGTCTTACAGCCAATGTCCTAAGGGTTCGAATTAACTCTAACCAATTATTAACTGTGAGTTGAGCAAAACCCCCAGCCTTACTGAGATTGTGGTCATTAACTTCCTTTCCAACTTGGTTAGACTTTACACTTTTTAAAAAATATATATTTTTTATTGATTTCAAAGAGGAAGAGAGAGGGAAAGAGAGATAGAAACATCAATGATGAGAGAGAATCATTGATTGGCTGCCTCCTGCACGTTCCATACTGGGGATTGAGCCTACAATCCGGGCATGTGCCCTGACTGGGAATTCAACTATGACCTCCTGATTCATAGGTCGATGCTCAACCACTGATCCACACCATTTGGGTCGATTTTACACTTCTTTAACTCTCAAGCATTTTAATGTTTTCTATTTTCCTTAGCAGAATTAGCACATACTTAATCCCTCTCATTTGAGTCTGCAATAAGTCCTACCCCACTGCCTTTAAACAAACCATTTTTTAGGAATTCCCTTTTGTTTTTGCTCTTTTATTCTTTAACCTTGATTATGAAATATTGGTCCATGTAAAAGCACATATGTAGTGTATGTATATGTTTTGAAGCATAGCAATACAAGAAACACTGGAATATTTTATAGAATCAGCGGAAGACAGAGCCACTGGGCCCAGGCAGGACAGGATGTGTTTCAGTTATGCAGATCTTAGAAATAAGAGCTGGACTACCTCTCTAGGGTGTGGCTATCAATCCTATGATTCAAGTCAAACTCTCTTTTCCTGCATGTCTCCATCAAGGTTAAATTCCCAGGAAAGTTTGTTTGACCAAATTTGGTCACACACTCAACTCTCTGGTTAGGGTGTGGCAGGTTCTACATTTGGGGGCTCCTGTGGAGGGAGTACAGTTCCCCCAAAGAAGGAAGTGAGGTAGGCAAACATACATATATCCCTTATGCTCTCCAAGCCGGGAGTTGCTGGTGGGGCTTAGCTGAGTCTTCCTGCCCCTGTTTCCACTTTTCCCAGGTGGGTTCCCCTTGCATTTAGCCATTGCGGGACAGAGTATCCTATTCTTTAGCCTGTCTCACTTCACTACAGTGTGTGGAAAATTTTTGAATATCATTTGAATGTTATTTTCAATATTTCCAACTTTCCAGCATTGATATAGATTTTCTTTGGTCATCTGGTGCTAGTTTTGAGAAGGATTAAATTCAGTACTTGAGTTATATTTGGAATTGTAAGAGATATTTCTGAGGCAGGTAGACAGGGTTTGTGGGTGAGATTCGATGAGTGGGGCAAGAAAGAAGGTGCAAGAAGTTGAATGTAGCAACTTTTGCCAAGTAAGGATATATACGAGCAGGGGCAAATTTTTGGGGAAAAAGAGGCAATTGGTATACTTTTAAATCTTATGGGGTTGGAGGTGTTCGGTAAGTCACTGCAAATGTCACTTGGATTGCTTGACCTCTATTCCACTTGGACCATGGTTTTCTGCTCATTTCCTGTCTCCCAAAAGATTGTTTTTCACCATCTGCTTCATCTTTGTCCATATTTTGTGTCTACCTTCATAAAAATAACTGCAAAAATAAAAAAACTACCATTTTTAGGAATTTATGCAGTGGACACACTTCACACTATACATGTAATTTAATTTTCAGCCCTGCAAGGTAGGTCTTTTCTGTCCTTGCTTTACAAGATGAGGAAACCAAAGCTTTGTGCATTACCTCTGCTTAGTATGATGTGGAGTAGTCTCATCAGCCTCCATGCTGCCTGGTGGTAGCTGGCTAGACAGGTAGATATCAAGGTGCTGAGAGGAGTCTGACTGCCTGATTTAAATCTTGGCTCTAGCACTTACATTACCTTGAAAGTCCCTTTACACTCTCAGGCTCAGTTTCCCTATTAGTAAAATGAGGGTAATTAGGGTCATTGTGATGATTAACATATGGAAAGCACTTAACAGTACTTTAGTTAATGAGTACCTTATACATGTTATTTGTCCGTGTGTGGCATATTAAAGAGAATTGTGGACCATTTCTTCAAATCACATTTTTAATGCATAAAATAAAATACATAGGATTATAAAGAAAACCAATTTTGTTAAAATATAATTACCAAATACACACACACACACACACACACATGTATAATTGGTGATTTAGCAATAGGCAGCCTTCTTTATTACCATATTAAAAGCAAGCTCAAGCCTCTCATGGCAGGTCTAACAGCTACCTGAATTTTGAAATAGTGATGAGAGTAAATATTTTGAGATATCTGCACAACCTTAATGTGATATGAAAATACCTATGATTCCTCTTGGCCATAAAGTCTCTGAGACTATGGTTTGTTGCCTGCACTCACATTTGAAGGAAATGCTAAATTTCTGTTAGAGGTTAGTGAAAATGAAGACGTAATTTTCCCTCCCATCCAAGTTTATGAATCCCCTGAATTTATGCCACCCAAATACTGTCTAAGATTCTGTGACCTAAAGGCACATGTAAAACATATAGATTGTGAGGCAGGCCAGAGGCTGGGAAAGATGACTTTCTAAACAAGAGCCCACAGAATTTCTTATCCATCACGGGGAAGGTCTCCTAGAGAGTGTGGAAATTAGAAAATTCTTCTCAAAAGGGCCAACATTCATTGTAGAGGTAACTTTTGCGAAATCGGGAAGCAGTGTGACTTTGCATTCTTATGCCCATGAGCAGGGTGAGGGTTGGTATGGTTCATTTTCGGCCTGGATTTCTTTCAGAGATTCTTGCAGACCCACGGGGGTGTGAATTTCCTGTGAAAGTGCAGCGGGTTAAATATGTAAAGTCCTGGCTTATCACCCACAATGCAATGGACTGGCGGGATGATTTAACGCAGCTCTCAATGGCACAGTTAAGATTTATGTGGATAATCACCCGATGGTGAGAATGATAAGTTATCACATTTATTATTTGCATATAGAAAGGTCCTTCATGAATTCTTTGGGTCCTCACAATGCCACCCTGTGCTTGAGAAGTGGTGAACAGTTTTTAGATTTAATTAGAGAATACTAGAAAGGCAACTTTAGGAGGTGTAAAACATCAATACAACTACTTATTAAAATTAAAAGAAAAAATGGAGAACATTTGTTTTCTGCTACAGGCAGATCTACCGTAGACACAGTGAAGTGTTAATGTGAGCAGTGAGCACGCCTGAGATGTTTGCACAGAGCAGTCCTTTCTGGGTAATTTTGTGGCTTTACAACACAGCATCCATGGAAGCCAGCTGGTAGGACCCAGACTCTTGGGGGACTGTGGAATTAATGCAAGGATGTGTGGTTCTCTCTCTCTGTGGATATTGTGCATTTTTCCAATTATGTAGGAGTTCTCACTAAATTTTTTGGTATTCAAAGGGGATCTTTGAAAAAGCTAGGAACCATTGCTCTGGACGATAGGCAATTATTTCCATGGAAATGTGATTTCAAATTTATTCTCAGCAAATTTCAAGAGACACCAGCATGCTCAGCTACACATTTCAGAGGTCTGGTTTATATGAAACAGTGTACTCAGTTTCACATTCAAAACTTTATTTCCTTATCTTTTTCATTTCTTTGCTAATAAGTCCTTATTATAAAAACACTAGGACCTCAGTTTCTAAGTTCTACTTCAATACCATTTTAAGACAATGTTCACAGATAAGCTTGAGTTTGTAGTTGGAAACTGGCCATAAAACTTTCAGGATGCAATGGTTCCTAAGAAAACCATGGCATTTAAATTTCAGGTCAAATTAAATGAACAAGGGAAGAAATTTAATGAAGGCTTTTCTCTCAACTTTGAAAAATGTAAGATGATGGGGAAATTTATCAGAGAAATATAGTCAATCTGTATCATGTTTTTGTGAGGCGATTCATTTATGTAATGACATATGCTTTTTTTCTTCTTCTTCTTATTGAACTGATGGAATTTGGTGAATTCTAGAACTTTCCTAAGGGGCAAATGAAAGCTATCCTTTCAATTAGTTGTTTTGTCTACCATGGGAGTGGCCCACTTGTGATTGCAGTGGAGAAAAATATCAAGTGGCCAGAAGGGGGACAGCCAGTTGCCAGAAGGCCTTTGAAGACATGGAAGTATCTCAACATCCCCCAAATGTTTCTGAAACTTAAGCATCTGACTTGGGAAGCTCAAGCTAAGAATCCAGAGTGTTCAAAAGGAATTTTCTCTTCAGGCTTGGAAATCAATTTGATCTTCAGTGTTAGAAGCCAGCTGGGTAAACAGTATTAGATCAACTAAGGATAAGGAACAGTTATAGTTAATCTTTAAGGTAGATTTTCCCAGCTAGTGGCCTACAATATGGAAGCAAAGGGATCTCCAATGTGAGAACCATATTATTGAAACACGCTTGAAACCCAAAGTCTCCGGGCTCTACACTCTTTGGCTATTCTACTGCTAAGATGAGGTTTTTGTAAGCATTCTCTGTGAGAGGACTGTGACTTGGCAATGGCCATGTAGAGGAGGGTATTGGGCTCTGTCACTGCCTAGCTTTCCTGTGGGGAATAACTTATGTGTGTCCCAGTGGATGGTAATTTCCTGCAGGTAGGGGCCGGATCTCTTACATCTTTGTATCTTCACAGGTAGGACCTCAAGGACACATAGAGGTCTTTCATTTTGTATTGCTATTCAGAGAGAAAACTGCTTTTTTTTTCTCACTATAAGGGTTCTTTGCTCTGGCTTTGCGTGAGGATCAGGCCATTGTGGCATCCACCCGCCCACCCCTACACACACACACACACACACACACACACACACACACACACACA
>NW_005362626.1:2891569-2901507 GCF_000412655.1 Myotis brandtii | reverse complement strand
ACACACACACACACACACACACACACACACACACACACACGCCCCTACCCCTGAGAGGCTCCCGTGGGCTGGTGCCTCTGCCTGGAACATTATCAAAGGAAGACAGGACTCAGTGTGCTCCTTGCCTTTCCTCTTAACCAGAACTTCTCCCCGCCCCCTCTTTTTTTTTTTCATCTGAAACAAAATGAAATGAAACCAAACCAAAAAAGGCAAACCCTATTTAGAACACAAGCATGGGGAGGATAATTCCACCTGCCTTTTATTTCTCGCATACAGGGAGCTAACTTTTTTTTCCTTTGTTGGAAGGGGAATGAGTGTTTTCCCCTTTATGTTTGTAATATTTGCTTAGCGACTCCTTAGCAATGGTACAAAATTACAACCTGTCTCAGTCAACTCACTCTCAGAACTGTTTTCATCAAGGATATAGAAGTATTCTTCTTCCCATCCTAAAGTCTCCAACAGGGAAAATGAGAAAAGAGCTGGGTGCTGGCAGCCACTTAAGAATGAGAAAATATTTTTCTGGAAAAGACTCCTAAAGGGCCTTCATCATAAAAGTGCAGATTCTTTCCTGAAATCTTGGAAATGTTCTAAACAAATACTTAGCAGACATCAGTGCTATTTCATGATGGTGTATATTATTCTTAATAATTTTAGGTCAGGCTTCTGGAGAAGCAATAGTACTCAGCAGATAATTAATAAAAATGTATAGCTTGCGCCCTGGCTGGTTTGGCTCAATGGATAGAGCATTGACCTGTGGACTGAAGGGTCCCGGGTTCGATTCGGTCAGGGGCACATGTGAGGGTTCCGGGCTCAGTCCCCAGTGGGGGACATGCAGGAGGCAGCCGATCAATGATTCTCTCTCATCATTGATCTCTCTATCTCTCTCTCCTTCTCCCTTCCTCTCTGAAATCAATAAAAATATATTTAAAAAATGTATAGCTTGAATCATCATGCACTGTGTCCAGTGGGCAAAGTTTTAGCCCTTTCTGATTAGGAGTCAAAAGAGAAGACAAAGTCTGATGCCTAATATTATCTTTATGAAAGTCTCTCCTCCTGGGATGACTAGCCCGATAGGATAGTCATTGAGTTCCCACCATTGCCAGGTTCCCATACATTTTGTAGCACCAGCAATTTGATAAAGTTAATTCGTCAGTTTCTTGATCCCAGGAACTAGAAATAAATGCTTATCAAGGGTATAAAAAGGGGAACCAAGGAACTCAAAAGCTCATTTATCCTTTTCAGATCCATGTATCTGAGATACTGAGCCATCACAGACAAAATTTTCTGACCACGGAGAAAGAATGCTATCTGGACGTAGAGAAGCAAGGCCCCAATTCTGTAGCCATGAGTGCGAGTGACTGTAATAGCAACTGGATCTGCATCTAGCAGCCACCACTATCATTCCACAGGGCAGCTCTTAGAATCTGAAAGGAAACTAGCACTATGGTGAGGGGGGGAGGGGGCCGGGAGAAGAGAAAGCCAGTGGAAGTCTCACAGGATCATAGGTAGCTCTGTCCTACTGCTCTAGCTCATAGTATTCTGCTAGAGATGGGTGGTGGGATAGAGTTCATTTTACATAATGATTTTAGTGGAATGCAAACAAATTTCTGTTACAATTACTCTCCCCTTTATACTATTAATACAATTTCTGTATTTATACTGTTAATACTAATTTCTAGTGTAAGTTTAAAAAACCATTATTTAGTTCTGAAAAAACAAAGCACCCCTTAAACATAAAAATGGATTTGACTTACTTTATAAATCTCTTTAAATACTTATGAAACTAAGCTAATAAAAATAATTAGTGAATATGAGAAGCTGTAAGACTAAATCAAAACACACACAGACACTACACACCACACACACACACAGACACAGACACAGAGACAAGATAGAGCATCATTCGATAGAGTTGCAAACAAGTGATTCCCTTAAAGACAATTTCTAAAATTTGCCAAGGGTAATGGAATCTTCATGGTTTTGAAATAAATCAAGGCTCTTGGCACAACACTAATATGCATAAATGTACATTCCCTGTGCTCCAAATCCTAACTCCAAGAAGGAAGTTGACTTTGTTAATAGGTTAAACAAATCTGTTGTATATTTTATATTTTCTATATCCTTCCCTAAATATTTGGTTTTGAAATAATCCCTTTAGTATTGTCTCACTGTAGGAATGGGAAGACTGCAATTGAAGGCTACAGGTCATTGTCTGGGAGGTTCACAGACACTGAAACTATCTGCTGAGCTGCTGCAGCCCGTGGTTCTTCTTGACACACCAGGTCACACACCAGGCGCGATGCATAATGTATGTGTATTGATAAAGCACTGTGTGCAGAGGCCTCAAGACAGACATTAATAAATGTAACACACTTGAACCTGCTTCTCAACAGAATCTGCAAATAAAAATCTCCTCCACAGCGGAGTGCAAATGCAGCCCTGAGCCCATGATCCACCTTCAGAAATGATGGCCAGGTCCTCTTGTGAGTCTTGCCAGTTCAGCCACTCACAGACATCTATGACCTGGAGGAGAGATGGGTGTGATAAGGGGTCATCACTCCCAGGAGAGAGGCCCCTTGTAGGAGAAGCTGCCACAGACCAGGAATCGGGAGGCTGGGTTCTAGGTAGGTCACCAAGAATTAGCTCTCTGATCTTGGGCAAGCCTCTTAATTTCTTTGGACCTCATTTTTTTGGACCCAACTGAGAGATTTGGATTAAGTATTGTCTAAATTTGAAGTCTAAATTTGAACTCCACCCTTTACCCCACCATCCACTCCATTTCCTACTGTGCCCCTCTTCAAGAGAAAGTTATGGCTTCGAGAAAAGGCTTTAATTAAGTCAGTGGGTGGAGAGAGGGAGACAAAGGGCACTACACTATCACTGCAGTCGGCTGTTCACCTAGGGCAGCAGGTGCCCCTCAAAACAGCTGCCAGGTAGCTGATGTGCCAGCACCTTAAAGACCTAGTGCACTTCCTCTTTTCTAGTTTAAGATGAAACATGAGACCTCTAGCCCTCAGCATTATGGAGGCCTTTCTGGATTCTTTCTGATGCCACGTGTACTTATAGAAATTTGTGCAATTGCTTTGTCATGTGATATATTAAAGTTATGCCAGCATCAGGATATATTTTACCTGAGCAAAAATTGGTCTCTTAGAGAATAAAATTCTTTCCTATGTTCATAAGCCATATTTAATAATCTGCATGTCCCTCTATAGTGCTTCTGGATTAGATCCACTCCATTTTTACAGATGTGGGGTGAGACATGTGGAAGCAGGTCTCCATATAAAGTCCATCTTTAAGAAAAAAAAGGAACAAAACTCTTCTCTACAATAATTGAATTTTCTCTAAGGTTTTTAACCACCATTATGTGGGATTGAGGGCTATAAAAACTTCTAAATTTTAGATATGCTGCAGTTAAACCAATAGACTAAAACCTAGTTTGAATTATAGCTGTAAAACTGCATTATTCTAGAAATAATTCCAGTGCAAATGCCATAAAAATGATTTTTTTGATTTAGGCTTTTTCCCCCCAATTTATTCCCAGTGGTCTTATAGCATCTTATGGCAGTTCAAAACGAAATTACAACTGGTAAAATGCATTAGCCAAACATTTATTCATATGCTCAAATCAGTATTGATTGAAAATGTTTTACATTTCCTATCTTTTCGTCAATAGTTTTAGGTTTCTTCTTGGCATGAACTTTTGTGCTGTACTCTTACTTTATTCCTATTTCTCACCGTAACTGATCAATCAAGTTTTAGTTCCAGTTGGTTGCCATTCATTAAGACTTCCTTTAAAATTTTCCAGAGAAAGTGAACTCATATCTACCATCATTTGATGCAGCTCTACTTAATTGTAAAGAAATACTCTTTTTATACTCTTCATTTGGAAGTGAAAATATCACCTCCAGATGGATAAATTATGGTAACTTCTCAAGAACTATGTTTCTCCTCTTGGCTGGATGGCCCAGTTGGTTGGAGCATCATCCTGTATACCAAAAGGTTGCAGTTTGATCCCTGGTAGGGGCGCATATGAGAGGCAACCAATCGATGTTTCTCTCTCTCTCCTTCTATCTTTCAAATCAATGAAAAAACATATCCTCAGGTGAGGATTAAAAAAAAAAAAGAATTATGTTTCTCTAGGCCATGCACTTAATTTCAGCTAAGGGAAATAAAAAGAAGACAGATTTTTACTGTAGGCACCCCTAGGGCAGGGTCTCTACTCAGCTTCGTAGAACACACAACAGTATTTGCATATTATCTATAATAATAAAAGCATAATATGCAAATTGACCCATCAGCCAAACAGCGGAACAACTGTCCGGATGACCATGCTATGACACCCACTGGTGCCAGGCCAGCCAAGGCTGGTGGGGGCCCGGCCATCGCCCCATGATCGCCCCCCAGAGGAAGGCCCAGGCTACCTGGCCTGTGGCGCTATGGTGGGTGGGTGGGGCCTCCCTCTGCGGGGCGATCGATCGCAGGGCTCCTGGACTGTGAGAGGGCACAGACTGGGCTGAGGGACCCCACCCCCCAGTGCACTAATTTCGTGCACCAGGTCTCTAGTGTTTAATAAAATGTTATAGCCATGTCAAGCAATTTGAATAGAGTCTCTATAATCAGACAATCTGATGTATGAACTTACCTAAGCCATGGGGAATCTGGAGAGCCACTGTCTGTGACTGTGCCATTGGGTGGGGCCACGGCTTCAGGGCTCTGCCTGTATCGGGAAAATTCCCTGGCTCTGGTGCAGGGACTGCTACCACTTCTCCTCCTTCTTGTTTCCAATCAGTAACACTACTGCTCAGGGCCTCTTAGGAGGAGGCGCTGTCTGTTGTTTTTCCTCTGCCCCTGTGCAGTGATGGGAGTCTGGGGTGGGCCTGTGGGCCTGCAGCCCTCTGGGTGGGTGAGTCTCAAGGCCTAGAATGGAGAGGGAAAAGCCCCACTGCACCCTCAGCCCACACCATGTCCTCTCATCCTGTTTTCTGGGGCAGCCCTGGCCCAGTGAGGAGCTGATGCCCTGATTACTCTTCTGGCCATCAGCCCCTTGTGTCAATTTCCCCTTCTGCTCATAATCTATAGGTGAGAGGGAGGGAGTCTTAGGACCCCACCCCATCCCAGCCTTGAGAATATCAGTTTGTTGGCTGGGGATCTCATGGGGACCAGCATCTGCACCAGGTATTCCGAGTGAGCCCATCTCCAGGTGATAAGGGGGGTAAGGGGTCTTCATTAAAGACAGGGCTTCAAGGTTGCTCAATGAGTGCTGACACCAAGGGGTTCCAGGCAGGGCCATCTGAAAGAGATCCTGAATCTACATTTGTTAAATGAATATATCCCACACTTGATTCCTCTTTATTTTTTGCTGCTTCTAAAAAAACACACAAAACCCCTAAAACTTTCTTAAAATAAAATGGAAAGGGTTGTTGTATTTTCTTATGAGATTTCAGGGAGAGTTGTCACAAATAAATTATTCATGTCAGAGAGAGAAATGTAACAATTATCTTATTAATAGCAGTGTTGTGTGAAACCAGCCTCCAGATAACCCAAGAGCATGGTTCATGTGTTGGGGACTGGTGTTCTGCTGGTGTGGGGGGGAGAGGAGGGGGCATGTTCCTACTCTGGACAGGTCAGGTGCTGGTGACGAGTCAACATCTTCTTGATTTTCTGGGGATTTCAGGCTCTCAGGCGGCAACAGCAGAGAAGGCCATTGTGCGCCAAAGGACAGAATTGTCCAGACAGGAGCACATGGTCCTGTAACCAATACCATTGCTGGGAATGCTCGCCTCTGTAACACTTGGTTATAAAATGCCTTTTAAGACAATTTGTGTTCAATTGTTCCTTGTCTTGGTGTTCTGTAACATTCTTAGAACACCAATAAAACAAGACAAAAAATAAACAAAATATGAAAAAAAATCTTTGTTTTACTTACCACATGCATTAAAGTTTAGCTGACAACCCAAGCTCTAAAAGGTATCATCTTGAAAAAATAAAACAAGAAATGCCTATGTGATATTGTGACAGGGTAAGAAATATATATTTGGTCTTTGTCCCTGGTTCTTGGCACAGAGCTCCTAAAACCCTTGGGATTTCCCAGTAGGGGTGAGAGGATCATCTGTTATTTATAGTAAAGCCCTTCATCCACTCTTGAGTTTTTGCTAATAAGGTGACCCTGGAGGATGGGGGCTCATTGCCAGAGGAACCAACCCTGTGATTAGAGGGTCAGGACTTTCAGCCCTACTCCCTATGGCTATGCTTTGATTAATCATGGCTGCGTGATTGAACCTCTGGGTTGGTGAACATGCGGAGGTGCTGGGAGGGTGGTGCACCTGGAGAGGGTACAGCAGTCCCTTCCCTGTCTCCCCTTCATGTCTTACCCCGCACATCTCTTCCATTGGCTGTTCTATTGTGTCTTTTATAAGTAAAGTGATCTCCTGAGTTCTGTGATCTGTTCTAGCAAATGATTGAACCCAAGAAGGGGGTCATGGGACCCTTTCATTTATAGTTAGTCAGTCAGTCAGAAATACCTGGGCAAACATTGGTGTCTGAAGTGGGCAGTTGTGTGTTCTGACCCCTCAACCTATGGGATTATGTTAACTCCTGGTAATTAGTATCTGAATTTCTTGGTGAGTGAAACCCCCATATTTGGTGTCAGAAATGTTGTGAGTAGAAGAAACAAGAGTATTCTTGTGCCTAGATACAAGCTATGCTTCTACTCAGTGTCTCTATTAGGATATTTTTGGCTGTAAGTGATGGAAATGCAACTCAAATGAATTTAACATATGTCTCCTATATCAGGGAAGTCCAAGGGTCCATAGGTTTGAGGGGCCAACGTAGTGACATCAGGATGTTGTCTCTCCACCTTTTGAATCTGCTTGCCTCCGAGCTGCCTCCTTCTCAGGCAGGGTCTGCATGTGGTGGCAGAGATGGCTACTGGCTTACCTGGGCTGCCTACCTGGGCTGCCATCTTCCTGGCGATGAATCTAGCAATCCATGGAGAGTGTCTCCTTTCACATGATTCCCACAAAGTCCCTGTGGGGGAAGGGAGCTGCCTTTCCTGTCCCAGGTGTGCATCTGTCCCTGAAATAATCCCTATGGCCAGGGGCTTGTGTTTCTCAGATGGACCAAACCTGAGTCATGTCCCCTTCCCTACAGCAGGGAGAGAGGTCAGTTTCAAATACATCTATTGGAAAGAGTTCCCCATAAAGGGTTATGTTACTGGAGGAAGTTGGGGGGAAGGAAAAGTGGGAGGATAAAAACTATAATTACAACTGTCCACCCCAGCAACCTTCCGGAATGAGGTGGGAAACAGCCTCAGGTATCCAAATCATGGGCTTTCTTTACTTCAAACCACCCACTCATGCCTTTCAAATGTGGCCAAGAGGGTGCCCCTCGTCGGCCTCTAAGTGACTCTTTCACATATGTACATCCAGGAGACAGTTCTCATGATGTGGTTGAGGTTCATTATTTATATTACTCAGATTTGGAGTCCATTAAACCAGTGTAGGAATTGTAATGCAACTGGGACAGTGAGCCCTGGCCGTGGCTCAGGTCAGGGCCAATGGCTGGTATGGAGCTCTGTGGCACCACGAGAGAGGAAGCCCCACAGGTGCAGTGGCATCGCACCTGGTCATGGGATGTGATTTTGTGTTTGAGCCCTTTTGTTATTAAGAAACAGATACTCTTCAACCTAATTGCAAGGAGAAGCAAAAATTGATTGTCAACAAATTTGTGGCTTAGATGTTATTACTCAGAATAAATTGCAAGGGGAAAATGGCCTTTATGAGGGTGTTGATATATTTTTAATAGAAATTCTCCATCCCTGATAGAGCAGTTTACAAATGTTTCCAAGGGAAAATGGTACAGTAGGTTTATCACATAAATGCTTTCTGCTGGTTTTAGTAAATTGGGTTTCTGCAGCGCCAGGAAACTCTGATAGCATTTACTAAGCAAGAGACGCAAGCACCCTCTCTGTCACGGAGATTCTAGGCCATTTTCATTCTATGCCATCATTTTTAATTACTTGGAAAAAATATGTGCAAGCAAAACAACTATTAGAACTCAGTTGTAGAGGAGGCGAGGAAAAAAGAAAACATTCTCTTGGAAACTTCTGTATTTTTAATTCTTCACTTAGAATGTTGACCAACATATGAGGTACTATGTATCGATACAGTGGTCTTTGATCTTGTTTCCTTTACCCTTTCCACTGGAGATCAGTGTAGACCCAAGAGCTGCAGTGGGGACTTACCAAGTCTGTTCATATGGACTGGAGGGAGGGCCAGCAGAAGGCAGCCAGATGTCCCCAGGGTGAAAGTAAGGAACAGTCTGTTTGCTCTGACTAGCTCCACTAAGGCATCTGTATATCCTGTATGGGCCACACTGCCTGGAGGAGACGATTGGGAAGACCAAGTCCTACCAGGCCAATGAGGGGCACCAACCCCTCATCTTATTCCCCAGGGCTTGACTTAACTGGAGCAAGAGAGAAAGGTTAGATGCAATAAAGAGTTGGAGAAATCCATTTGGAAAGTGGGCAAAGTGGGCAAGACTGTCCTCACCATCAACTGACTTCCATGAACATCCACTGAAGGGGACATGGGTGCTTCGAACTCAGAGAGAAGCAGTGCTATTGGCAATGCTACTCAGAGGGCACTTTGGGAGTGTTATGGGCTGAACTGTGCCCCTTCCAGATTCATGTGTTGAATACCAATCCCTCGGACTGTGACTTTATCTGCAGATAAGTTTGTAAATGCGATTAGTTAAGAGGAGGTCACAGTCTATGAGTGTTGTCCTATTAAAAGGGAAGTTAGGACACCCACGGAGAACCCCATGTGAAGATGGAGGCAGAGATCGACTGCCAAAGATTGTCAGTAAACTGCCAGAAACTAGGAGAAACGTCTGGAACAAGAGCCCCTCACAGCCTCAATAGAACCAACCCTGCCAACACCTTGATCTTGGGCTCTCAGTCTGCAGAACTGGGAGACTAAATTTGTGGGATTTTTTTTTGTCATCCAAGGAAATAAAAACAGGGAATGTTTAGGGTTAATTTTATTTTGTGAGCTGGCCTGAGTTCTGAACAATTAACTTCAAAAGAACTTTTTGAGCACAACCCATTTGTCAGCTGGGAGCTGCCTTACAGCAGAGCAAAAGCTCTATGTCATGTTGACAATTATTTGGGACATGCAGTTCTCAGTTCCTGAGAGTGTTTGAGATGATATTTGTAGTGAGTTTCAAGTGATTGTAGTATCTTAAAACAGGTTGTCAAAAGAACAATATTTTAGGTTTTATAGCGCTTTTGACCTTTTCCTTCTTCCTTATCTTTCTTTTCTTTTAGAATTTCCTTTTATAAATGTTTTCTTCCTTATGATTTTTCATTTGTTTGGAGCTACAAATCAATACAATTAGGTATAAAAGCCTTAGCTGAAAATAAAAACAAGTTAATGTATATATTGAAGGAACATTTTGTGCAATTTTTTTTTCTTCCAATTAGCCTAATTAGCCAGTGACATCTAGGATTGGTCTTCCAGAAATAATTATGACCAAAAGTCCAGTTCTCAGCTTTAATGAGTAGTTTCGAGGGAGCTGGTCTTTCTGTACAAATTGATAAGTACGAGTTGTTCTGGGTAATAATTCCAAGTGTTTGTGCTGCTCTTACACATATTCATTAAATTTTGTCAATTAAATTTAAGGCTTTAAAAATTTTAAAGAAGTAACTTTTCATTGGTTATAGGAAACTGCCAGCAAAGGTTACAGTTCTCTAACATTGTCCATTTCTATCCTACCATACCTTTCAATATAACCTGTGAACATACACAGTTCTCACTTTAAGTTCCTAAATTGGCAAGGTTACAGGAAGCCAAGAGAAAAGTTACAGTCTCTACGATTGGCACTAGTTCAGTGTGTACCACACTCCACAGATCCCCTCTCTGTCCCCCCTCCTCCCC
>NW_005362626.1:2866110-2891239 GCF_000412655.1 Myotis brandtii | reverse complement strand
AATAAGAATGTGTTTCATAACCAGGAGAACTTGGAACTAAGAAATGATGAGTATCCTCTTCTACAACCTGGTGGTTGGAGCTCACCTTCATGATTGGAAAAGTACAACAAAGCATCTTCATAAAAAACAACTGCTTTGAAATTGTTACTGGGTCCAACCCTTATCAGCTTGCAGGTGCAAATTGAAATCACATTTTCTTTCATTCTCAAAGTGAGGCGGAAGTATCTAAGAAGGAATAGATTGTCTGCTATGAGTAGAATTGAAAGTAGAGAGAGAATGGAGTTGAGACTGGAACGATAAGCTAGGGCCAATTTGTGCGGCCCTAACACAACTTGCATGCTGTGTTAGGGAGTTTGGGGTTTACTCTACAGGCAGTGCAAATACTCAGGTATTGTAAGTTTGTGTGGCTAAGGGGGGAGGGTCAACGAAATATATGCTTTCTCTTTCAGGGTATGGAGATCATCAACATGGGGCCAGAGAATGAAAGGTGAAGAGCAGGACGATTTTGGTGCACGAATTGCACTGTTTGTAGGAGCAAGTTGCCCTGAGTAGCAGAGCCATGTTTTGGTCTCTTTGAAAGGTTTCTTTATATCCCTACAACTTGATGTCATGATCCGTTAAATTATCCCATCTTCTCTTGTCCTGACTACATGCTCATCAAACAATCTGTTGTTTATAGTTGACTGTCCATGTGGGAGTTTGCAAAGAGGAGAGAATGTACTGACCAGAGAGGCAAGAATCATGGTGAGTAGAGAATTCTTTTGTTGTGAATTAAGAAACCATCACTCTCATTTATAGATCAGTCTCTCAAGGACAGATGGAGCCAATCCCTGGAAACCTCTGGGTAGCTGGCACAGTGGAGGGCCACATCACTTCCTGGGCTCCTTTCTCCTGGGAGACTGGGTTCTAATCGGTCTTCTCAGGCAGTTTCTGTCGCTTTCTTCTCTGCAAATGCAACGCTTGTCAATCCTTCTTGTAAAGGAAATTATGGGGAGACTTTAAACCATTTGCTAAAATTAGATTTCTGGATTGCTGTTGGCTTTTTATTACCCATATTCTGTCTGTCTCCTATTGCCCCAAGTAATTGAAATGGGAAGACATGTTGGCTGTGTTACACAGTGTAATCTCTCATTCAGTATTTCTCTGATCTTTTGTGGTTTTGTTACTTTATGGTGGCATCTTATTAGACCAAGACCTTTCCTAAGAAAGCATTTGTCACTTAAAAAATCGTTGTTATAGCCACAGTGTATGAGTGAAGAGTGGCTGTTGCTGGGGGTGCCTACATCCGGCACGACTGTTTGTCTCCTGCCCCACAGGGGTTGAGCACAGGATTCTCTTGCTCTGAGCGAGTCTAGTTCCTATCACTCTCCATCTGGCTTCCCTCTCTGCCTGATGTAATTTTTTGGTCAGTAAGCCTGACTCATAATTCCACTAGGAGTTATTAATGTTCTTGTGAATTCTGCACCAGAGAGTGGCTGTAGGTTTGACCTATGATTCAGTACATATCTTCTGAAGAATGGAAAACTGGATTGCTGAGGTGAGATGTTTATATACTTTCCTTCACCCAAGACTTCAAGGACAAATAAGAAGGTGAAATAGATCCTGAAAGGAGAAGTCCAAGGAACAGTGGACATGAGCCACTTAAAGAGAATAAAAAGGCCATTAGACATCATTAATAATGAATCTGAAGAACCATGGGTATACATTTGTTTTTGTGCACTGTATTAGGAAATTTTTGCACTTTTATTAGTCAGGGTTGGCCAAGATGTGTGTGTGTGTGTGTGTGTGTGTGTGTGTGTGTGTGCGCGCGCGCGCGCACGCGTGCATGTACATGTATTGGCAAGTCCAAAATCTGTAGTTCAAGCCTGAAGGCCATTAGGCTGGAGAGCCTGGAAAGAGCCAATGTTGCAGTTCAAAGACTGTGATACTGCTGGGGAAGAGCTGATATTACAGGTCAGTCTGAAGGCTGTCTACTGGCAGAATTCCTCTTGTTTTGGGAGATCAATTTTTTATTCTTTTAAGGCTTCCAACTGATTGGATGCGGCCATCTGATTTACTCAAAGTTTACCAATTTAAATGTAAATTTCACCCCAAAATACCTTCACAGAAACATCCAAAGTAATATTTGATCACATATCTGGGTACCAGAGCCTGGCCAAGTTGATATAAAATTAACCATCATGCCAATACTCTGAAAAAATACTGTGAAAGAATTTTGAATGCAATTATGTTGGAAGGTAGCTCTTCACTTTTGAGAGGGTGATTGACTTTTCCTGCATACATGGCAAAGAAGGGGCAGTCACAAGAGCCCATGTTTAGGTGGGGTGAAATCTGGGGAGTTGTTAGTCAGTGGAGGATTTTGAATCAGAACCTGTGTGAGTACCTGCATCCAGTGTAAATTCATGAGCCATGTATTGCTGTGTTTGTGTGTATGTTCAGCTTCAGAGAAGACTTTAGGAAACTTTGGGATGGATGCAAGGACACCTATCGAAGAATAACCAGTTGGGTAACAATACCATTATATGTTAATTTGAACCTGAAAAAGGACATTTTTCCAGAAACTATAACCTTCAACATTTTTATCAGTGACTTGAATAAAGCTAGAGGTGATTATTACAATTTTTTGATGTTATGAATCTGGATTGATTGTGGATAGTATGGTCATAAACTAAGGCTCCAAGATGACATAGAGAGATTCAAAGAAGAACTAAATTTAAGTGGAAACATACAGGAGTGCCTTTATAACCCTATTCTTGGCTTCTCAAGCAAACTGCAGAAAGGTGGTGTTGGGACTTGGTAATATGGTAAAAAGAGACTTAGGAGACTTGAAGTGAGAGTGGATTTAATGAATTTGCTAAAGCAAACTGGATGCATTAAAAAGCTTGAACTGAGTTTGCTCGTGAAGATGGCATTCCTCGTGAAGATGGGTACTATGCTCACCAGTCACAAACAATCAGCCACTCTGTTTAGTCATCTTATACTTAAGTAGCATTGCTAAAAGAGCTTCTATTTTAAATTGAAGATATTTCCCCATGTCCCCCTGTTACTGTCACATTTTGTAGAAAACCAGCACTCAGAATTTGTTATCACAATGGAAGGCTATAGAAAACAAATCCACTTGTGATGGCAAATGCATTATCTCTATTAGGATATTTTAGCTTAGATCAATTATGTAAGTGCTTCATAAGACATTATTTTGCCCCATGTTTCATCAGCATCAAGGAGTTTAGAAACTGTTTGATCTTTCCTTTTCTGAAACTCCTTCATAAGACTGATGGGTTTACGAAAATTTACAGTGAATCTAACCTGATTACTTTGAACTATTTTTAAGAGGATTAGACTATTCAAGAAAAGATGGATTCTAATCCCATGACTAATGTTTTGGCCAATATAGCACAATGCTTTCTGATTATGAAAATTGGTTAGTAACCACTTCAGTATGCTTCATCCTTTCTGGTTATGACAAGCAGTACTAAGATGTGTCTGTTGGAACTTGATTGTAGATTACCTCCATATCCCTGAATTAATCACTGTGCAGCAGGGCAACCTGCCATGTTGCAGGAGGGACCTAGGAGTAAAGTTCTTTGGCTGTTGACAATTGCAGAAGACTCATTATATCCAAGTGTTTCCCATTATTTAATCAAGGTTGTACATAGAAAATGGAGTGGGGTGGGGGTGGGGGTGGGGGTGGAGGTGGTAATAATTGTCTCTGAGGGGTCTAGTCTTTGCCAAGATAGAATTGTCTCCAGGTTGAGATTTCCAAAAAATTTCTATTTTTCCCTAAAAGAAATAGATTATTTGTGTTTATTATGGTCATTGTACTAAATTTTACAATGAATGTAAGCTTTAGGAAAGTGTTTAATATCACTTCTCAAACGTAAGGGGGCAGGGGATATCTTACATATTTGGTAAACATATATTTGGATCCCAAAGGTTCTTGGTCTGTTAAAAGAAAACTTGGGGATACCTTTCTACCAAAGGACATCTGGAAATGTGGTTTGTTTACCAAAGTAGCAGATTTTTCTGAGAGATGTTGAGAGTTTAAGGAGACAAGAGAATAGAGTATTTGAAATTGTGACTATATTAGGGAAAGTACATTTATGCTCTACCCTGATCTTTCTCCAACCCTCCTGCCCCCTAATTGGATCTTTCACTATCATTTACTAGTTCAAAGCACTATTAAGTAGCTCAAGCCAGAAAGTTAAGCAGTCAATCAACTACTTAGATCTATTGTTTATGCTTCCTAATACATCCATTTCTCTCTACTTCCATATCACCACTTTGGGTGAAGCTACAATCATATCTTATATGGACTGTATAGAAACAGGAATCAAAATTGCTTCCCCAAATTCCTCTGATCTCCATTCAATCAATTCTCAACATGAAACAGTAGTTTTTAAAGCATAAATTTGATTGTGTTGTCCCCAATTAATCCCTGTAATGGCCCCTCCCCCTTTTTCATAAGTTAAAATCTAAAATTTTGACCCACAGGGTCCCCATTGCTGGCCCCAGTTTACTCCTATAGCTTCATCCTCTTTCTCTCTTTTTCTCTGTACTCCATAAAACCCCTCATTTAGTTCCTTGAACCAAGGCTCTCCAATTCAGAGCTTGCATGCATTATTTCCTCTGCTTGGATCATCTTCCTCCCATTTTTACCCCCTAAACTCTTACCTTGCTGACACCTACTCGTGTTTTAGCTCTCACTGTGAGAATTCCCCTGCTTGGATTGGCTGACGTGCAGCTGGTGAGTGGTGTTGTAAAGTTGCCTGTGGTTTGCAGTAATGTGCCACCATGATTCAGTTCATGGGTGTTCATTAGTGAGAAGTAGGCATGAGATGCACCTGGAGGTGGTGTTCCTGTTCAGAAAGTGAGAGGGATGTGGATGATGACTGTAGCTAGCTGCCCCGGCAGCCTTTCTCAACCCTGCAGTCTGTTTGGGTCTCCCATCCATCTGCTCACACAGCATCCAGTACTTTTCTTTTCTTGCATCATCGTGATGACATAATTAACTGCTTCATTGCTTGGTGTCCCTCTCACCTGCTAAGCTATAAGCTCCCCAGACTCCGGCACTGTGTCTGCTATGTCCTGTCAATGTTAGAGCCTCGCTTAGTGCCCACCATATTGCAGGGACTCACTAGAAAAATAAATCAAAATCTAAGATGTGTCATCACTGTGTCGGGGGGGCGGGGAGAGGGCTCTCATGAGCTTGAAAGGTCAGGAACCAAGAACATATAGCTACTTTATGCTTGGGTGGCAGCATGATGTGAGTAAATCTGAACCGTGTGTGTTTCTTCTCTTCCATTATCCATTCTCCTTTGGAGCATCTATGCCATTCTGCAGTCATTCCCTCAGGAAATGGGTGCTGAGAGCAGTGAGTAGAGAAAAGCAGGTGGGTGGGTGTTTTTCCAACTTTGAGCTGTAAAAACTGAATGTGGTATAATAAAGAATACATCTGGTCCATGTCCCCAGTTTCTAGTGCAGGACTTCAAAACCCTTGGAATTTCCTGAGTGATAGGAGTATCTTTTGTTATTCACAATGAGCCCTTTTCAGTCACACCCGAGTTTATGCCAGTGAAGTAACAAAAGGTGGGCCCTGAAATATCAGAGAGGGGATGGCTGTGCCAGAAAGACCGGGGGTCTAGGAGGAGAGAGGGTCTGGAGATAGCACAGTCATGTGGCCAATGACATAATGAGACACCAATAAAACTCTGGAAACCCAAAGTTGGAGGAGCTTCCTGTTTGGTGAGCACATTGATGTGATCTGCCCTGATTCCATGGGGAGAGGGCATGGGAGCTCTGTGTTTGGGCCCTCCCAGACCTCATCCTGTGCATCCCTGACATCTGGCTGTTCCTGAGTTATGTCCTGTATAACAATACTGTAAACCGTATTAGTAAGTGCAGTGTTCTCAGTGAGTTCCTTGACTTGTTCTAGTGAATAATCAAACTTGAGGGAGTCCCAGGAACCCCCGAATTAATAGCCAATTGGTCGGAAGTACATGTGACCACCCTCCCCCCAAGACTTGCTGCTCGTTTCTAAAGTGGGAGTGGTCTTGTGGAGGACTTGGTCTTTAACCTTCGGAAGCTACCACCCTGGGAAGTAGGTGTCAGAATTGGATAGAATCCCAGGATACCCAGTTGGTGTCAGAGAATTGATGTCAGGACAATGAGGAAGAAGATTCAGGGCACCAATCAATCCCAGTAGAGTTCCCCTCCTTTAAGATCAGAACAACTGCCCTGGGAAGCTATGGGGCATAGACATTGGTGGAATCCTGAAAAGGGAGGCCAGGGCCCTGCCCTCCCAAGGCGGTGCCGTTGAAGGAATCCTCAGATGGTTTTGTGGGATCTGAGAGGAGAGCAGCCTGTGCTGTAGAGAGCAAGACCCCAGAGAGGAGCTGCCACCCCTGGGGCCCTGGTGGAATTTCTCAGGTTTCAGTGTAGGCAGTGGCAGCTTGGGGAAGTGGAGCTGCTGAAAGGGCACAGAGGAGGCAGGAAGAGCCGGCGTGCAAGGGGAGGTGGCAGGTCAGATCAGAAGGGCTTCAGGCAATTGGGACAGGCAAGTGGACTTCAGGGAACTTGCAATTTAACAACCAAGTGGTGAGCTCATGTGTTTGGGTGTGTGCACCTGTGTACATATGTAAATTCTAAATCTCATCATTCTTTTTTTAAAATTTCTCAATGGCTAATATTTATGTACTTTAAATAACACACAGAAAAATGGAATCACACTTACCTATGTTTGTTTTCACTTTGCAAATTGATCTTTTGTGGCAGGCAGACTAATGGCCCTCCAAAGATGTCCATGTCCTCATCCCTGGAACATGTGAGTATGTCACCTTATATGGGGAAAGGAACTTTACAGGTGTGATTAGGGTAAGGGTCTTGACATGGAAGATGATCCTGGATTATCCAGGTGGGCCCAAGGTTATTACAAGGGGCCTTCTAAGAGGGAGGCAGGAGGGTCAGAGTCAGAGAAGTAATGACAGAAGGAGGGGTCAAAGTCACAGAGAGATTTGAAGATGCTATACTCCTGGCTTTGAAGGTGGAGCAAGGGATCATAAGCCAAGGAATGCAGATGACTTCTAAGCTGGACAAGGTGTCAAAAACTAACTAACTAACTAACTAACTACTAACTAACTACCTTGGGGCTTCCAGAAGGAACACAGCCCTGCTGATATCTTTGATTTGAGCCCAGTGAGACCCATTTTAACTTCTGACCTTCAGAACTACAAGCCAATACATTTGTGCTGTTTTAAGCCACTAAGTTTGTCCTAATTCAGTGATGGCGAACCTATGACACACGTGTCAGAGGTGACATGCGAATTCCTTTTTTTGGTTGATTTTTCTTTGTTAAATGGCATTTAAATATATAAAATAAATATCAAAAATATAAGTCTTTGCTTTACTATGGTTGCAAATATAAAAAAATTTCTATATGTGACACGGCACCAGAGTTAAGTTAGGGTTTTTCAAAATGCTGACACGCTGAGCTCAAAAGGTTCGCCATCACTGTTTACAGCAGGGATAGAAAACTAAAACAAACATTCACTTAAAACATGTAATAAACATTTCCCCTTTGCACAGATGCATTCCTTTAGGCTCATCTTTAACGACTCCAGTGGTTTTCCATTATACAGCTGTATCATGATTTATTTACTGATCACCTATGGCTGGACATTTAGGTTGCTTTCAGATCTTTTTCCTTTTTGCTATAGTAAACCCTACTGCAATGAATATCCTTGACATATGTCCTTCTGCACTTTTCTGATATTTCCTTAGGATCGATTTCTAGAAGTGCAGTTCTAGGAAAAACACATTTTAAAGGTTTGTGACACACATTTGACATTTGGTGTTGAGATATGAAGACTTTCTGTGTAAATGTGTTGAAGACCAGGTGACTTCATCAGTCCTTCACTTTTATTTATGAAGCTATGTCTGGTAAAGAGGACATCCCTTAATGTTCGGGCCCTCTCCTTTCCTCTTCCTTCTGTTCTCTATCTTCAAAGAGTAGAAAAGGGAGACGCTACAGTAGAGCAGGGAGGGGCCCTGATTGATTGACAGCCAACAGGCAGGTTCTTGTCTGGAGAGTGTCTCCCAGGCGGCAGAAGCCAACATCTTGCAACAAAGCTTCGGTGAACAGTGTTGAACCCAGGAGTCGCCCAAACTTAACTATACCAATTTATTCTCCAAAATGTTGGCCTTGGATGGGGCCTGAATTTCCCCACCTGTGGCTGGGACTCTGTGTGATACTCCGTGGTCATGCAGTGATGACAGGTGGATGCTGAGGTTGGGAAAGCTCTGTGTGAATTCCCAAGGGCATTTGTTATGGATATTAATCACATCTCTAGATTCCATTATTTGAAAGTAATGACACCACCAGACTTAAATCAGGGACAAAGGATTAATATGACAAGAAAATTGCATTGGGAAAAATAGTAATAAATCCAGAACTCAGATAACTAGAGGTTTTAATTTGGAAAGAAATGCATTTAGACATCTTTCTTTGCTTCTAAAATACTAAGGTTAACTAACTCAGGAGTGATCAGAATCCACCTTGGTAAAAGAGAGCATGGGATAAGGAAGAGGGGCAAGAGAAACTTCAAGGGGTGGGAGGATGCGTGAAGATGGTAATTTGCCGAATCCTAAATATACTAAAATCAGTTACAATCCCTCAGGTAACAGGCCTATGTGTTGCCGTCATGCGTATTACCCTGGTGCTATGAACAGGTTCTTCTATAGTTACTATTAACTACCTACACATAAGTGATGGTAGCTGCTGTGCATATTTATGTAAACAGCTGACTGCATACCAAAAATGTCTATAAAATGCCAAACTCTTGGAAGGGACTGAATAAATAAAAACAAATCTGGATATTTATCTTGTAAAACAGGAAGTTACTTTGGAATAGCCACATTTTGAATTTTCCAGTCTTCTTCTGCATATTTTGGTTATTTGAACCAAGTGTAAGAACGCTTCTTTTCCTTTGTCTCTTCCTTAGGCAAAGCAGTACTGGAGGAAGAGGGTTATAATGCCTGTGCACAGAGGAACCCCATGTTAGGGTTGCCCCCGCTTCCAACTTGGGGCCACCCAAAGAAAACCAAACGCACTTCCCTCACCAATCACATAGGATGCCCTGCTACTGCTTAGCCCTCCTCCAGCCTCCCCAGGCCAGCAGCTTACCACCAGGGCAGCCCTGAGCCTTCCCTTTTCTTCACTATGAAGTCTCCCCACCCTCTGTCTGCCTTTGAGTCATTGCCAAATTCAAGCAATGGTGGCCGACTCCCTTTGCTAGAGCAAGTTCTGAGGAACTCGCCTTAACTTTTTTCATTTGGTTGGTCTTTGTTTATTTCCACATGCCTTTGCTATTCTTCTGCGCATGTCAGACAAACATTTTCAGCTTTTCTTCCTTGAGCATCCCTTTCCACACCTTACTGATGCTAAGTGACGGTAGGGGCGGGGGGATGCCACAGTGGTGGAACAGGGTGGCTGTGGAAGGCAGGAATGGGAGGCATAATGAGCAAAGGGCCAAGTGGCACCAGGCTAATGACAGTGTGAAAATCAGTACAAGGTGTAGAAGCAACGGGACCTATGATGAGCTGTCAGAACAAACTACGAAAATCATTCAAAACCCCACTCTTAAAATCTGCACAAATTTTAAAAAAAGATACTTGCGTATGCAACCCAGACATTCTATAACTTATTATAGTTTAGACTTCACTTTCTCTAGCCTTTCCTTAGTTAATATATGAGGTTGCATTTAGATATGCCAGCGTTTATCTTCTACTACCCTGTCATTATGGAAAACTCACAGGAAGGCACGTGTAGGAAGGGGTAAGAGAGATTTTTTAGGTCTATATGCCTGGAGGAAGCTCGTTATGAGCGAATAGAGGGGAGGCCAGAAGGGGTTAACTCTAATGGGGCAAATCAGAGATGTGGAGAGAGGAAAACGTAGGTGTGAGAGGCCATGTGGTTTAATGGAAATAGCACAGGGCTGCACGTCAGGTGACTGGGCCGTGTGAAACAAGACGCCGATTTATAGGATCCTTGGAGCTCCCTCCTGCCCCATATTTCACGCTCTGGTAGAGTCTGACATTTGCCCGATGAGACAATAATTCTGGGACTCTGTTTTTTCATGTGAAAGGTCTCAGTTTTCATTAAAAACATTCTAGAGCCGATGGGACCACCGGCTCTACCATCCATGAGGATGGATTGGGGCAGGGGTTTTGGAAATGGGTCCCCTGAGCCACACGAAGGTTTTCCGGAGAGTCTGGGGCAGCTTCAGGGGCCTGGCCAGGCATTGAGATCTGTCCCCCACGTCAATCCAATAACATCACATTCGTCCGTTTTACGCCTTGGACTTCTACGGCATTTCACGTGGAAGAAATTTTCTTTTAGCTAAACATTCTGAACACACTGAGCAGGGGGTCCCGGGGAGCTGAGTTTCACAGCCGGTGATTGCAGGTTCTCTCCTCTGCAGAGCAGCCTTGCTTTCCTGTCTTCCAACTCTTCTCTGGCTGTGGGTCAAATCTGTGGGTTTCAATAAATTTTCAATAAATACCTAGCGAAGTTGCCGCTCCATCCCCCCAGCTCAAAGGTGCTGGAAACCCTCAGCATCAGGCTGTGCTTCAGCCACTGGCTAATGACAGTGTGAAAATTAGCACAGACTTAATTTAATAGATTTTACAGCATCCCTGGAGGGAGGCATAATTAATCTTGATCTTACAGATGAAAAGCTAAACTAAAAACACAAACTAAAGGACGCCCTGCAGGACACCGATGGGTTGTTAGCACAGCCAGGACTGGAGCCAGGGACACCCAGGCCCAGAGTCACCAGGCTTCCGTGATGCCTTTTCGCACGGCTGCCTTTTGAATTTCAGGCGGCTGCCTCAGATGGAAAAGAGAGTAGCCAGGAATGGCTAATTCTTATCACCAACAGAACTTACACTTGACTTCTTGATAATGATGATAGGATTTCAGCACTGAAATTCCTGCCCCGGAAGCCAGTGAAATGAAAGGCAGGCAGGGTCTGTGCTTCTTGCTCAGTCTTCTGTGGATCCTGTCCCCGCGGCCACATGTGCTCACGGTGCAGCTTGAATGGCCAGGACGTGACCCCCAGGCAGCCCTGCAGCAGGGTGACAGGCAGGAACCTCTAGAAGACTCCCCATTATCCCATCAGGACAAGGGGCCATGGAAGGAGGGGCCTCTCTGGCTTTAAAACCTGGTGGATCTTTTCCCTTTGGTCACTGTAGCAAATGGCCACAAATGTAGTGGTTTAAAACAAAATGCATTTATTCTGTTATAGTTCTGGGGGCTACAGAAATCTGAACTGGGCCTCACCAGGCTAAACTCAAGGGTCACTGGGTCTGGTTCCTCCTGGAGGCTCCATGGAGAACCTGTGCCTTCCCTCTTTCAGCTTCTAAGGCTGGAACCAGCTGATCAGGCATTATACTGCTTACAAATGGGCCCACCTGGACAAGCCAGGCTCGTTTCCCCATCTCAGCACTCTCCATCACATCTGTAGGGTTCTCTTTGACATAGAAGGGAACGTGTTCACATGGTTTGGGACTGGTTGTAGACATATTGGGAGGACATGACTCAGCTACCACACCAGGCAGTTCTCAGACTGGGGTGGTATTCAGGGTGAATCCAGTTCTGAGACTTGACCGAGGATGGCAGTGGCCCCTGTCTCCTCTGGAGGGTTTTCTGGAACCATCTGGTCACAGCTGGATGTAGGATGTGGTAGGATTCTCAAACAGTCTTGATTCTGGAAACCCTCTCCCCCACT
Source organism: Myotis brandtii (assembly GCF_000412655.1). Lineage (NCBI taxonomy): Eukaryota > Metazoa > Chordata > Mammalia > Chiroptera > Vespertilionidae > Myotis > Myotis brandtii. The sequence continues at coordinate 2,879,456 of NW_005362626.1, read as the reverse complement.
CCTCAGAGGTGGAGCATGGAGAGGGTGGTATTCAGGGTGAATCCAGTTCTGAGACTTGACGGAGGATGGCATGGCCCCTGTCTCCTCTGGAGGGTTTTCTGGAACCTTCTGGTCACAGTCTTGATTCTGGAAACCCACTCCTCAGAGGTGGAGCATGGAGGGGAAGAGGGTACAGAGCTTTGGGCTGGCCAATGTCCATGGGAATCAACTCCTTGCCTGGAAAGATTGGTCCAGAGTGCTAAGAGCTCTCTGCCATGTGCTCTGACCTCTGGGGACAACAGGATGAGGGGGTGAAGGCCCGCTTGTCCCTGACCCTCTACACGGGCAGGCAAGTCCCTCGGCACCAGTTTCCGTGGCTGCGACAGAAGTGTAACGCAAAACACCCAACAGATGGGTGTTTAATTTAATGATTTTATTTTATTTCTGTTGTTCATTCTTTTGTTATTTATTTATAACAATAATCACAATACATTCTCATGAAAGAACATTTGAATAATTCAAAATCTATAAATTAACCAGAATCTAGCTGCCCCATCAGCATCTTCTATTCAAAGGCAGTGCACCTTGTTTCTTAGGCAAATATATACCCACATCCATACACAACTGGACCAATCATTCTATGAGCACGTAAGATATTTTTTTTCCAGTGATTATCCAACTGCTGTTATGGGAAGCATTTTGATTTATGAACCAATGTAATATACCTCCTAACACACATATGTTGGTGCTTTTCACACTACTTTTATTTGCTCTCAGGCTTCCATGACGGTCTTCTCTTGTGAAAGTCATAAACAGTGAGCAGTGCAGATAGCGGGAAATCACATCTTGCTCCTTGAGTTTCTTAGGTGATTTTTAGAATTTATGAAGAGACAATAGTCTTAAGATGCCAGGCTGTTTGCAAGAATTGGGCCTTGCAAACAGCCTAGCAAAGAGAAAAAGGTGTTTGAGATTCAGTGACTTGTCTTTGACTGTCAAGAGCTAAATGAGTCCCTGTGCATAAATTTATAATGTTTACACTACAAAAAATGAATTTGCCAGAAATGGAGAAAGAACCAGACTACTTTGTCACCTGCTGGAGAAAGATTTACTGCTTCGTGGAGATGCAGGCTGGGACTGGAGAGGGTGGGGGCAGAAAGAGAGGTCTGTGGTCCGGGGAACAAGGAACTGGGTCAGACGGACATGGGTAGGACAGACATGAGTTAGTCCAGTTTAGCCAGTTCTGCCCAAATCACTGAGAGCTAGGTGTCTGATGAACCAGCCTACACAGACTCTCCTGTCAGTAATTGAGTGAGTCCCACATGTGGGCCTGTAGGAGCTGTTATTCTTGCCCTTCTATTGATCATCATCCCTGGAAGCCACCTGAGGTGCTGTAGGATGAGGTCAGTCTGAGCCCCTGGATTTGCTTAGTCCTGTCCTCTTTGCCCTGTATACTCAGACTCCCTTTCCAATTGCTCACAAGCACCTCCATCCCCCAAACAAAAGGTGGAGCCCAGAGGATGGTGGCTCTAGGAAAGGCAGAGCCCCTTGCATCATCCTCAGGCAGCAACACATGGCACCGGCCTCCCACAGCCACCTCCCCATCACAGGGTCCTTCACAGCAATTCCAGGGATACCCACTGCTTGTATATACCAGAGCCACTTTGTCCAGTCCCTCCTTCTTCCCAGTGGCTTTCAGGTGGGGACACCCGTCCAAGGCCGGAGGGATGGGAGGTTTGAGAGTGGGGACTTGAAATGCAGGTGGAGGGCATGGTAATCTGCAGACCACCTTCAGAACAAGTCTTCTCACTTCCTGTTGCCCTGCAGCTCGCCAATTTCCACCTTTCACATCTCTCAGATCCACACATTTACTTACCTTACCCTCCTCCCATTTTTTAATCTATAGTTTTGTTCAGTAGCATCAAGAATATTTCCTTTTCTCTTTCTTACTTTATTTTCTTGGCGAGTCAAAGCAAAAACAAAAACCCAACAAGGACAAGACAAGCAAACCCATTGGAACCTTTTGTTAGAAGGGGTGACCCAAGTCTTTCCTCAGGTGCAACTGGAGATAAAATGAACAGGTACAGCCTACTGCTGGGGTCTTGGGAATCTCCATAGATTCCTTCCCTCTCACACACCTCAAGACAGGCGTTCTTCAATCATAATTCAGGAGACCCAGCAACATTCTTTTCCTACATTACTCTTTTGATGTTTTAGTCATTCTACTGGAACTGCATTCTTTACTTTTTTTTTCATCACAAAGTTGCTGTATCTCCAAACATTTCCAATTAGACTCTCAAATAATGGCTTTGAGGGCTGAGCTGGGGAAGCAGCCCTGCTTATGGTGTTGGCCTCTGGGATAATCACCCCAGGTCCACAAAGCCATTCCCAGTGGTGCTTTGGAGAAGAATGTGATTGAAAATTGGGTGGGTGGTAGGAGTTGGCTGTAATTCCATGCTTTTATAAGCAATAACCTTTTAAGAAGAATTTTCAAGGGAAAAATAATCTACCATTTTATTAAGTTAAGAAAAATATACCTGAGCCTGCCAGCCCCAGAGTGGGAGTAGATATCGACATATACTGTTTTAAAATATTCTGACATTTTGCTGCATAGCAGGAATCCTTCCTGCTGACAGTTTATATGCCACAATCAAAATTCCTTCTTTTCTTCTCATTGTCTCAGCTCTGGTACAGGTACATTGCTGGGCACATCATTACTGACACAACTGTGTCTACCTGGGGTTTGGTTGTCATTCATTCATTTTAGGACAATGAGGGTTAGTACATGTCATTGATAACGATATTCAAGGATGGCTTTGAGGGAGCTGATCTTAGTTCTTGAGTATTAACTCAGAATTAGACACCTTTGAACCACCTCTGCCCTCCCCACCAGCTCCATCCTTAGATGGAACTCAGTATAGCCTCCAATCTCACTCATGCCCAGTGTCCAGTATCCTCAGCTCTTCTCTGCTTGGTGGAGAAGGCCAGATATATTTCTGTCCAGCTCTGTCCCCGCTCAGAGGAAGTAACCTGTAACTGTAGTTGTTACTGTAGTGGTTGAATGGTGGCCTCCAGAGTTATGTCCATGTTCTAATCCCTGGAGTCTGGTGAATATGAACTTATTTGGAAAGAGGGACTTTGTAGATGAAACTAGGTTAAGAACTTTCAGATGGTTTTTCTGGGTATCTGTGTGGGTCCTAAATTCAATGATGAGTGTCCTTATAAGAGACACATAAAGGAGGGGGTGATGTAAAGATTCAGGCAGAGGCTGCATCTATCAGCCAAAGAATGCCAAGGAATGCCGGTAACCATTAGACACTTGAAGAAGCAGAAATAAAAAAAAAAAAAAGAAGCAGAAATAGATTCTTCCTCAGGAATAATGGCCCTACCAATACCTTGACTTTTTACTTCTGGCCTCAAGAGTTGTGAGGGAATAAACTTTATTGTTTTAAGCCACCAAGTTTGTGGTAATTTGTTATGGCAGCCTAGAAAATAAATATAGTAACCCATTCTAAATGGTGACTTCACAGAGGATTTTAAGGGCAGTGAAACTATTCCATATCATATTTTAATGATGGATAAATGTCACTGTACAGCTGTCAAAAAACCATAGGCTATACAACACCAAGAGTGAACCCTAATAAAAACTATGGGCTTTGAGTGATAATGATATGTTGATGAAGATTTGTTGATTATAACAAAGTACCACTTTGGTGGGGGATGTTGATAGTAGGGGAGGATGTGTGTATGTGGAAGTAGGGGATAAATAAGAACTCTCTGTACTTTTTGTACAGTTTTTTTTTGTTAATCCTCACCTGAAGATATTTTCCCATTGATTTTTAGAGAGAGTGGAAGGAATGGAGAGAGACACAGAGAGAGAAACATTAGTGTGAGAGAGATACATCGTTTGGTTGCTTCCCACATGAGCCCAGACCAGGGCTGGGAATTGAGTCTGCAACTGAGGTACCTGCCCTTGACCTGAGTTAAACCCGAGACCCTTCAGTCCACGGGTCCATGCTCTCTCCACTGAGCTAAATTGGCTAGGGCTTTTTTGCTCAATTTTGCTGTCGGCCTAAAACTGCTCTAAAAAAAAAGCCTACTAAGAAAAATGGCTGACTTGCCCCTTTCCCTTATCCTCTGAGAAAATGTGACTCTCTTTGCACTGATGGATACAGCCTGACCCACGTCATGCCCCCATGTGTCTCTTCACTGAGGTAAGAAGGCCTTTGTCCCCTGCACTGATTAGTTGTGACGAGGAGTGCAGCGGCCCCCTTCAGTCATGGGCAGGTCCTATGGGGGTATTCAGCTGTGAACTGCCAACACAATGTCCTGGTCAGCTGTGAGTGAGTGCTAGTTCCTGAAAGGGGGGTCTAGGTGTGAACCTGAGAATCCACCACACTGATCACACTCCAGTCTTAGAAACATACAGCCATTACTTTGTCTAGGTCTGCATCTGAGCTATCAGGTGTTGCCGTAGAAATTCAGGCAACTTGGCAGATTCAATTCACTTCCAACTCATGGTCTCAAACTTCCTGGAAGTTCTTAACATTGCCCACCAAGTCTATTCCCCCCGCCCCCCCGGATTATTTGCTCTCCTTTCTTTGGGATAACTAATTCATGCCTCCATTTTCCTCCTTAAATCTCCAAGCTCTTTTTCCTTCTTTTCTCTTCCACAAACAGGACATCAGGTAAACGTTAGTTAGTTGAGAAAACAGAAGGGCTTAGATGAAAATATCTCAATTGAGCACTATCAAATCTAGAAACCTACCTGCTCTGAAAGTACTTCTTTCTCCATCCCCAGGCCAGTCAGAAGGCCACGACCCCTGCTATCTGCTCAAGAATTTGACTCTATGTTCCTTCCCCCTCCTCTCCCACCATCAGTTTCTCTCTGCTAGATCATTTTTGTTAACTTACAAACAGGCAGTGGTCCATCTGATCCTCTTAAATCTTCCTTGACCCCTCCCACTCCAGTTAGACCCTATCATTCCGCTCCAGTTCCCAGCGAACATTCTCATCAGAATTGTCTGTGTATACCGCCTCCATTTGTTTAAGTGCTCAGCCCCTTCTAATCTGACTTCTACTCCCACCTTTGGAACTACTCTCTTCAAGGTCACCAATGGCCTCCACATTCCATTTCATTCCACTTCTCTCTGTAATTAAGACAGAGGATGACTCTTCTTCAGGAAAGCATCCTCTCTTCCGAATGTCACACTCCAGGTTTCTTCTGACCTGGCCCCTTCCTCTTTCCATTGCTTGCTCCACCTCTTCTCCCTAACTGCCAACTATTTGAGGGCCCTAGGGCTCACTTTTGGTCCCCCTTCTCTCTCTGTCCTTGAGAAATCTGATTTGTTCTCATGACTTTCACTCATAAAATATTTTACGGGATCCCAAGACTCCCACATCCAATCATCCACTTGGTATATCTGGTTTGCTGGCTCACAGCCATCTCAGAATGGCCATGTGCTCCTCCCACATCTCTCCCCCTTTTCCACAACCAGTAAATGACACTCTCACTCAGTAAACCACCAACAAGGTCAGAATCTTGAACGTCATCCTTGACTCCTCCTGTTTCCTCACCTCCCTCTACCCCTCATCAGTAAATCCTGTCATTTCCAGCTCCAACATATAATTCCAATCCATGTGCTTTTCTCTGCCTCCACCATCACTCCTTGTCCCACCCTTTGTGACATCCCACCTGGCTCATGTAGCATCTTTACAACTCTCAACCACTTTCTTTTATTTTCTGAAGCAGTTGACAATGGTCCATTTTACTCCCTTTTACATTTAAAGTAAAACCCCAACTCTTACTGTAGCTCACAAGTGTGCTCGCCTGTGTCCCTGCCTACTGTTGCTAACTTGCTCTCTTCTGATGTATGCTCTATGCCAACTGGGAGCACTGCACATACTATTTTGTCTTCTCCAGGGTTTCTCAGCTTCTGCACTACTGGCATTTGGAGCTGGGTGATTCCTTTGGGGGGGGGGCTGTTCTATGCATTACAGAATGTTTGGCAGTGGAGATGCCAAAATAGATGCCAGTAGCATCCACCCACACCAGGTTGTGATAATTTAAAATGTCTCCAGACATTATCGAATGTCCCTTGGGTGGCAAAATCACCTCTGGCTGCTCTACCTGAAATACTCCCTACCACTCATCCCCCAACCCAGGGGCAACATTAAAAAGACTTAACAACTGGTCCAGCATAGGCTTCGACCAATCTGAATATGCGCCAGCTCCAAGCATCCTTATCTTCACCTGTAAAATGAAGATAAGAATAATCCCCACCTCCTAGGGTTGTTGTGAGAGTAAATGAGTTTAGGTGTATAAAGTGCTTATCAAGTCCTGCCACAGGAGGCATGTCCTATCAGCACTTGCTGTTTCCCTCAGCATCCTTATTTTAATTGGCTCATTATTAACCGAGTCCATACATATCAAAGGAGCCCCGTGCATCTCAGTTATTCTGGTTGTTTCTGTAGAACACTCACAAGTTGTAATTAACTTGTAATCACAGCCATCTTTATTTCTTTATTTGCCCATTACTTGACTTCCCTTATAAATTCCACCAAGGCCATGTATCAGGGTATTCTAACTGCTGTAACAAATACTTGGTACACCTCAATGATTTCACTCAGTAGAGGATTATCTTCTTCTTCCCTGTGAGTGTTTGGTGCACAAGCCTTCCAGCCAGATACCCTCCTTCCTCTGCTGGGATTTCCCTGCTAGATCCTCTGCCTCCAGCTGACAGAGAGAGAGAGAGAGAGAGAGAGAGAGAGAGAGAGAGAGAAGCTTTCACATAGGGTTTTCAATGGACCTAGGCTGGGAACACCCAGCATCACTCCTCCCCACATTCCATTGGCTAGTGCTCAGTCACATGGCTACATAGGCACAAGACAGGCTGGAAAATGTAGTGTGGTGAGCATCTAGTCAGTCTCCTTGCAGACAGGCATTGCATCTGTGGGTCCAGCAGTACAACTGGGCACAGGGTTAATAATGAATAAGTACTGTTGAATGAATGAATATGTGTTAACCTATTTAAATCTTTCCTGAGCATTCAAATTGGAAGAGATTAACTCCCCCACCCCACCGCCCGCTAACATCAGTAACTATTATAAACTTTATTATAGATACTGAACACTTGTGGAAAGATAATTTATGATAGCAGAGCGCTACTCTTAGCTCTGCCAGCAAGACCCAGCTAAACCTTGGGAAGCCATTTCTCATTTCAGGGCCTTGGTTTCTTTCTCTGCCCAGGGTGTCTCCTGGGGTGCAGAGGCTCTGTGGGGCTTCCTTCCCTATGTGATCCATAGCACCACTCTGTTTACAGAAGAGACCAGAAACAAATGTTCCTAGGTTGATTTTCTGACCAGTGTAGACTGACACATTCCTCCAGTTCTGGTCTACTCTGAGGGGGATACATTAAATAGGACTCCCAGCCAGGCGGATAGCAGTGAGCCCAATGTTAAAACATAGGCTGTCTCTCCCTTCGCCCTCCAAGGGCTGGCAAAGGCATAATTTCAGTGTGCAGTTACCATCTCAGACTTCTGTCAGCCCTTAATGATGATTGCTCAACAAATATTGTGGTTTGTATTGGAATTACAGGAAGCTCCTTGACAAGCCTTTTGTTGCAGGCCTGAGACTGTTCATGTAGAGTGTAAAGGGTTGCCAAATTTAGAAAAATAAATATACAGACGTGTATTGCATGGGAGGAACACACAGAACAGAATTATTCGTTGTTCACCTGAAATTTTGCTTTCACCAGGTGCTCTGCACTTTACCTGGTAACCTTATTCATGTGGACCTTGGTCTCCAGCACCGGCCATGCTAAGACTGTTCCATCTCCATTTATGATTCGTTTGAACAGAAATCAAACTGACCGGGACCTTCCAAGAGGTGTGAGCTCTCAGAGTAGGTACCTCCATCCTTATCTGGTTTCTTGGACTGACTGGAGTGTTCATTCATTTCCTATCTCCATTTCAGTGGTTTGCTGGACAGGTCACCCCTACTTTCTGTATGTTCTAGCTAGTGGGTCATTTACTTTCCAACCTTGAGTAGAAGGGACTGTCTTGGCCTCTCATTCATCTTGCTTCTTACCTGATTAAAATTACTAAAATTGCTCAGCCAAGTCTCTAATGATTGTATTTTCTTTTCCTTTATTAAAAATTGGGGTCGACCTTAACATCTGTGAACCATGTTCAGATTTAATTAAGATACACTTGGTGTAGTTCATAATCACTTATAAATTTTAATTAAACTGGATATATATTAAGCTGAATTATTTTATAAGAACCATCGAATGCCTTTGATAAGAAATATAAATGTCTGTGCTTAAAGTGCTACAGATTTATATTCTGAAGTCCTGATTTTAAAAGGGAAATCATTTTAGGTCAACTTTAGCCTTGAATAAGCATTTATGAATGAGACTTTGACTTTAATTCATATTAGTCTCCTTCCATTATTGGAAAATATTCATTCACTCAACATTTAGTGCCAGGGGTCTATTTAGTACCAGGAACTATGCAAGTCACCATGTTGGAAACTCCGTTTTTCGGATTCCTGATTGTCTTCCTTTGACCTTGCTTTTTGTCTTCACAGCCTTTGTGGGTTGAGTAGTTAATCTAGTTGGGTATGAGTGGATTACCTTTTTATTACTCACTGATATGTTCAACTCTATTAGTAACCAGAAAAATGTTTGGGTAAAGGGTGTCTAAACTGTCTCACCCAAAGAAGAAAAGATATCCTCTTTTTATTTTATATTTTAAGTGAAGGCTATGTCTGCTTAGGGACGTGAAAGAAGGCTGGCTGTGTGAGGAAGTGAGTGCCATGGACTGCTACACCCCAATTCATAGGTTGAAACTCCAATCCTGAATGTGACTGTCTTTAGAGATAGGGATTTTAGGAGATAATTAAAGTTAAATGAGGTCAAAGGGTCGGGTCCGAATCTGATAGGATTGGTGGAGGAAGAGATCTTTTTCTCTTTCTCTTCCCATGTGCATGCACCAAGGAAAAGCTAAGTGAACACTCCATGAGATGACAACTCCAACCTGGCACCCTGATCTTGAACTTCCAGCCTGCAGAACTGTGAGCAATAACTTTCTGTTGTTTAAGATATCCAGTCTGTGGTTGTTTGTTATGGTGGCTCAAGCAAACTAACATAGGGAGCTGTTGGCACACATAGGATTTCCATGGGTGGTTGGCACTCTGACCTGTGAGCTGTGCAGCTCTGTCTCGGGCATGGTTTTGCCCTTTGCTGTAAGAGACTCCCTGAAGTCAGCCACCCCTTGTTTCTGATAACAGCATGGATTCATTCCATCACCAGGGTTCCTGGAATAGCTCTTGACAATGGAGCAAAGCTAACCAGCTTGTCCTTGAATTGACTCATGACCTTGACCTATTAATATTACATTTTTGACTGATTGAACGCAGAAGCCTAGACACTTGTGATTTACAACTGAAGTCCTCCACGAGCAGATAAATGCAGGCTTTGGTTTATCGGGTCCTACAGCTTGCTTCCCTTCCATCAGGGAGAATTTTTCCATTACAACAGGTAATAATCCTTCCCTTTTTTGTGTCCCATTGAGTCGCATATGCCAACAGATTTCAGAACATGAAAAAAAAACAACCCTCAAGCTGAGTTTAATATTTGATGTGACTTTTGCACTGCTGAGCCATGTCCAGCCCTAAAAGCGTGGTTTCCATCTTTCCCCATGAGTCTCACCTCCTGCACCTCTTTGATGCACTAAAAATGCTCTCTGTGGATCAATGAAGAGTTCCAGCCCCCCAGACATAGAGCCGTGACAGAAAATCAATGTGTGGTGTGGACAGTTGAGGAGAACCTTAAATAATGTCTTAAAAGAATCCACACTCCTTAGTCCCCCTCTGCCAGCAGTGGAGACAGCTAGGGGGGGTCATACCTGCTAATGGGCACATTCTTTTTTAGTGTCTGGAGGCTTAGCAAAACCAGCAGATGAAAACTACAGTCAACATCATAATTAGAAAACATTTAGATTCACAGATGATTCTAACACTTTTTCCCTTACAGTGCCTATGGTGAGTCTATTTAAAAAATACTAAACTCAGCACTTTGCTTAAATCACACTGAGATCTAACATGTGCATTTTATTTTCTCCCTAAAAGCAGCACTTAGCGACGTTTACTTGCTGGCATCATCTGGTACCAAGAACAGTGAGAGGATGCTAGTGGACCGAGCTACGGGACCTATCCTCCAGCATCAGGTGAGGAGAGAGGCAAGTGCCCCCACTTATTAGCTTCTTGTTGCAGCAGAAACCACTGCAACACTGCCGTCTGTACGAGGATCTATGGAGGGGCAGCAAACTACTCCAAGATACCTGTGACAACCATGGTGCGGATTTTTACCAGATGCCACTGGTTTGGGATTCCTCTCCATGGAGGGCTCCCTGAGTAACACACTCTGAGGCTTTCCGGGAGCAAAATTGATGCTAAGAAAGCTTTTTAGGTCCCTGGAAGTAGATAAAGATAGGCAGGTGTTGGGAGTATACTTTCCACAGTAGTTTTCACAGCTGTGTTTGGTAAAACAACCATCAATGCGAGACCCATGAGAAACTAATGCATCATGGGAGCCCTGTGACTAGGAGAACTGCCCTGCTGGATGGGCTGACATGCAGCTGTTGAGGAGAGAGGCAAGTGCCCCCACTTATTAGCTGCCTGTGGTTTGCAGTCGTGTGCCACCTGATTTCATTCATGGGCATTCTGTGGTGAGAACTAGAAAAAGCTTGAAATATCTATATGTATAAAAGCCAAGTGACCAGAATGCCGGAATGACCAGTTGCTATGATGCGAACTGCCCAAGGCTCCTCCCCCCAGCTGGTCCTGCCCCCGATCCCCACCTCCCCGATCAGCAGCAGGGCCAGTCAGCCAACCTCCCATGTCCCCTCCCCACCGCCGCTGGCCCGCCTGATCAAGCCCCATGGGGAGAGGGTGGCCAGACCCCACCTGTGCACGAATTCATGCACCAGGCCTCTAGTATATATATAATTTCACTTGAAGCATTCATGAGTCGTCACTCAAAATCGGGCAAACATTCTAGTTTGCTGTCCTAGTTCTCCCAAGTGCCCATCCAAACAATATTTCCACTTGGGGAATCACCACTTCTCCTTTGAGCACTGCCCTCTTCTCCTCTGGGCCCCCGGCATGTGGCTTACACTCTCCCCCAGGAGGGCTCCTTCCATGTGGCAAACATCTTAGCATAACTGTGGAGGACCATCACAGGGGCATTATGGGAACTTCTTGGTGAAAGGTACTTGGTAAAAACGAATGCTACATAAACAGAAGACCATTGTTACTAGATTAGCTTCTCTTCACAGGACTAATTATTTCATAGTCTTCCAGAATGAACTGCATTTGCCATCTGCCAGCCCAATTACCTCAATGATCCAAATTCTTTTAAATCTGGTCACAGCTCCTCATTCTTTCTTAAACTCCAGGTTTAGTGCTGCTGGCCGATTTCAGAGCCCCTATGTTCCGATCCTTGTGAGAGCCACTTAACTTCACGATGCGTGACAGCACTCCTCAAAGTAGGCCAGCGACCCTCTTGACGTCCGAAGGCAGTGGCAGTCTCGCTTCAATTTCTAATGTCGTGTTTGCCTCGTTTTTATCATCTACTGTTTTGTTCTGTTTCACCTCTCTCTTAAAACTTTAAATGGAATTGTTTTGGAAAACGAAAGAAAGCAGCCCCATGCCTGTTTTCTTCATACTTATTACCTTGGTTGATGGTGGATAATTTTGGCTTTTTGGTCTTATCAGCTAAAAGTTAAATTCCAGAAAGTTAGGTGAGGATGACCTCTTGGAACCCTTTTGGCTTGTTTGCCTGCAGGCAGCTGGTGGTTGGCCTTGCCTGGTACAGGTGGGGCATCTGGGCGCTTCCCTCCCTGGCTCTCCTTACTCAGCAGCCTACCCTGGGCACAGCTCTCTCGCCGCAGATGCCAGGTTTGTGTTGTTAAATCATGGTGTTTTTATCTCCTCATGTTTCATCATTCAAAGCATAACATGTTTTCAAAACACTGCTCTGCAATTAAGATACATTACCACCAGGAGGCCCTGAATTCATCCACCGACCTTCATACCATATAAATCATCACTCAGTGAGTAGGACAAGAAATCAGCAGGTCATCATATTATAGAAGCTGATCTTATTTTTTTTTAAGTTGGAATTTAATGTTAAGCAGCAGAATGTATAATTACTTTGTAGCCGCTTTGTAAAGTAAATAGAAGTTGAAGATGTCATTTTGGTGCCTTTGTCCTTCTTACCAATGTGTTGCATAGAGATTGTGATTAAAATGCTCTTTTGTGATTCACCTGAATATCTTATAGTGAAAACCCAATGAGAGCTCATAGCAGCCCTGCATTTCAGACTGCTGATGGTCCAGGCTGCGAGGCTGGTGTCGAGGTTGTTCAGGACACATTTCCTCATCTACATCAACAGGTTTGGGTTTCCCAAGGAACAAAACCCAGAAGAAAAAGCAAAAGCAAAAGCAATATGTTGTGCACGTTGCCTGTTCCTATATAAGGTTCCTGGAGAATATCTATTTACAAGTGTTCTGAGATCGTCTCTTTCAGAAGAGCCCCCGGCTCGTTCCAGCTCTAGTGTCCCCTTAGCTAGTTCTCTTCTTTGACAAGAACTAAGTGGAGCCTGATTTGCTTCTTTACTTCTCCCATAAGCTTACTACAGAGATGGAGGGCCGTGAGAAAGATGAGTTTTAAGTTCTTCAAAGATTATTATATCTCTTACATAGTGCAGGTTTTTTTTGAACAAATTAAAGTATGGTTTCGAAAAAGAGATTGAAACTGGCTTTTATTACAATCACTGAAAAAAGTCAGTATCACCAACCAACTCTCCTGAACTTCCCACTCTGAGCTGATGGCAGGAAGCTGGGGTTCCAGGAGAGTTTCAGCGTCAAGAGCGGGTTTGCCAGAATGATGTGAAGGATGAGGCTCAGCTGCCAGGGGCAGTGGGGTCATGGAAGGGCACTGGGACAGAGGCCAGGGAGTACAGCCAGAGAACATCCAGGGGGCCTCTGGGGCTGGTTGGATGTGAGCTGTTGTCTGACTCAGTTTCCCTTTATATAGACCTTCCATTCTTACAGACACAGCTCTACCTGGTTCACTACCTGGGCCACCGTGGTCTCAGGTGAAACGCTCTGATCCAATAAAAGCTTATTTACAAAACTGGGCAGTGGGCCGGATTTGACATGTGGGCCGCAGTTTGTCGATCCCCAGTGTGCCACGCCAGCACGACCAAGGGTGATCCCGAGTCGGGAGGTGAAAGGATTAAGGAAAGACAGACAAGAGAATAATAGCTGGGTCTCGGTGGGACGCTGCTCCCTGATGAGGAGAC